>NC_140292.1:5563224-5596379 GCF_964030765.1 Micromesistius poutassou | reverse complement strand
CACACACACACACACACACACACACTATAACATTATTATATGCACATGCATAAACAGCCAACATTCTAGTTGAACTGCCTTCAAAAGAGTGATTCAAGAGTTACATTCAATCAGGAGAATCAAAAGATGTATTCTAAGTGCTATAATGTGTCATTTCATAACCTTGTGCATTGCATAAACACAATTAGGAATATATTAAGTTAAAATAATACACTATGCATTACCTGCATAATTATCAAGTAACGATAAAGCTTTCCCACAGAACGTCATAGCCCATGGACGTCCAGAATCCGGTACTATTCTCGACGTTATAATTCTTGACGGTGGGGGTCGAGCGGGATGTATGTGAGAACACTCCATGCACCCACACCCACTCTCTCCTCTTCCCTGAACCCCACACTTCCTGGAAGCTCTTGCTGTGGCTTTGACATCTCAAAGTGATGCTCTTCTTGATGCTTGGTTGCCAGGCAACAGTGGAGGGGGAAACCCAGCAAGGTTATGGGAGAGGGATAAACCCCTAGAGGGAGAGAGTGAGAGAGAGAGAGAGAGAGTGAGGGAGAGAGAGAGCACTGGTAGACTGGTGGTGGTTGCTGTTTGCTACTATGCTCGTATATCTGATGCTACCGCTGCATTCTTCGTATCTACAGTAGAACAGCAACGACCAAATAAGGAGAACGGGTGGCTTCACTGGTTGTCGTGATAGTTTTTAGCTACTCTTCTACTGTTCATTTATTTTATTTTATTCTACTGATCTTTGTCGTTGGTCACAGCCAGGTTTTTGAACGCCGGGGCATAATCCACATGAACCTACTAGGTGTCGATGAACATAATTGGAAGCTGCTGAAGCTGTGCAGATCGTTACTCGGGTTATTATCTCCACGGAGCGCCAGGTTCACACTGGGCTGGTGGTCGTAAACATCTCTGATCTGACCGGGAGATTATGGAAGGGGCGAAGCAGCTGTCAGTTGAATACAAGTCTGTTTTTCTCCAATCAGTGAGGAGCCGTCAATCAAATCGCCATTTAATTTTTGGGTTTCAACATTTGTTGAAATCCGAATTGAAGAATATGGTATATGTTTAACCGCATTATCCAAATCATGTAAAATGTATGACAATTTTCTCTCTCACAAATTCTTATGTATTTATCCAAAGCCTCTACAGCGCAACACTCCGTAAGAGAACAGACGTGGCCGTCCCTCTGTTGAAATGAGTCTGTTGACTTACAGATGGCTGCTTCACTTCATTCTACAACACTTGTAGGCCCACCTGAAAGAAATCAGTGGTTATGCACGGCATTGCAATAGCGCAAAAAGAAAACCCATCCCCCTTTGGAACTTTTATCAGTATTCACTTATCTCTGTTTATGTCAAGTTTTATCTAGTTCTAGTAGATTTTATCTAGTAGATTTATCACTTTTTTTCTCTCCATGTGTTTTTCCCTGTTACTTTTTCATAGAACCAAGCGTTATTTTGCTGTGGCTTCAAATTTAGCTAGTTCACTAATTAGCATTACAGACGATCAGTTAAGATATAAATGTGTAAAACACAGATTATGAAGAAGATTAGGACAGAAAAGCTTTTTGAGTCCAAGTGTCCCGTGTAAAATAAATGCTAGATCTCAATTAGACCAACCTGGTTAAATAAAGGTTGAGTATAAAACAATAAACCACAATTCTAACAAATAAATCAAAATGTGTTTTTTTAATAATGGATGGGCCAAACTCTAAATTTTAAGAGTATAAACGATGAGACATGGGTTCTCAGTTATTTAACTGAAGCACTCAATTCTGAGTGAATTCCAATTGCAACATAATACACCAACAGACAATTATTCAGTTTTTAATCACGTGACAGAAACAATCCTCCATTGTTTCCATCCATTCTGGCTAGTGGACGTTGGTTGAAAGCAGGAACATATACTTAGACTTACACCCACACTTGAAGGGTTTTATCCAACTTTCTCATAGAAATCTTGAGGATCCTGGCACACAGACACATGCTTCTTTAAAAGTGACCATGCAAGCACAAGGCAGTTGGACATGTGGCTTTTAGTGTGTGTGTGTGTGTGTGTGTGTGCGTGCGTGCGTGCGTGCGTGCGTGTGTGTGTGTGTGTGTGTGTGTGTGTGTGTGTGTGTGTGTGTGTGTGTGTGTGTGCGTGCGTGCGTGCGTGCGTGCGTGCGTGCGTGTGTGTATGCGTGCATGCATGTGTTTGTGTGTGCGTGCGCGTGTGTGTGTGAGTGTATGCGTGTGCTTGTATGTATGTGTGTGCGCGTTTCTGTGTGTTTGTGTGTGTGTGTGTGTGTCTGTGGATGGCTGGTTTGAATGAGAATGCCCAGAAGCACGCACTCATATACTTTCACACACACACACACACACACACACACACACACACACACACACACACCCCGACACACACACACACACACACACACACACACACACACACACACACACACACACACACACACACACACACACACACCCCACCCCCCTTGTGTGAATTATACGTCTTTTCTGTGTCTGCTGGGTGGCTATCCCCCCCTCCCAATCACCCACCCCCCTTCAAGCTGCTGCCATCCCACAAACGCGTGAAAGGAGGAGGGGTTTTGCCAGGGGTGGGGGTGGGGCGGTGGGACGGGGGGACGGGGAGGAGGGGGGGGGGGGAGGGATTCTGCCAGAGGGCCAGCCAGAGGATTCGGGATGGCTGGTATGGAACTGGGAGCGGGGTATAGCGGCTGTGGGGGCGCTATTTAAATTCCTGCTTTGTTCTACCACCCATCCCCCACACAGTCTCCAGACCCCCCACCTCCCTTCACACAGCCCCCCCCCCGAGACCCCCCTCTGGTCTCCAGCCCCCTGCCTCCCACACCCCCCTCCCTTCAGAGACCCCTTCCAGTCTCCAGATCCCCTCCCCCTCCACCCCCCTCCCCCTCCACCTCCCCCCCATCCCAACCCTTCCCCCCCATCCCCCCTCCTTCCCACCCCAACCCCCCGTCCCTCTTCCTGGTCTCACGTTCTCCGTGTCTGAGCCGTGCAAGACCCAAGAAGGAAATACAACCAGGCACATTAGCTCAAGGGGTTGCGGGGGGGGGGGGGGGGGGGGGGTTACAGTTGTTGGACACCGATTAATACTAAAAAGTAATTAGACTTTTAGAGATGAATAGAGGTAGAGGACATGTTAGATAGTCAGGGTGGGTGAAAATGCAGAGACATGTAGAGAAACATCAGGCCCTTTCCCACTAGACAAAAAAAAAAAAACACATTCACACCCACTAACATCTGGCTTTTGTCTTTAGCGGGCTAGGTTACAATCCGCATTCATTCCCGGGGAAATTGACTCGGCAGTAGTCACGGCTATGTATCGGCTCCGGCCGCTCCGATCGGCAGTGATAGAAACAGGACACCATGGTGGACACGCTCACTCCCACCCCTTCTCTGGCTCCATGCTATGGCGTGTGTTGAACTGCGTACTTCGACTGAGTTTGGCCAGAGAGACTTGAATATGTAACAGATAAGAAACAAGAGTAACATCATCACTATTGTTAACGAACCCTGTTTTCCAACACACAAAAAAGCAGATATATATAGTCACTGATCCGGTGACTATATACCTGCAAGCCAGTGTTGAGGGTCTTCATCGGACGCGGGCTACTAAGGTAACCAGTGGTGTGAAACATGGAAGAGGTGCAACATGCACACACCTTGGCCCAACACCAGGCGCGGTGAATAATCGGCAGAGGTTCAACAGACCTCGCGGTCGGCAGCTCCCCAGCGCGTAAAGTATCGCAACAAGGAGCGGTGGCCGCGTGTTCTGCCCAGAAACGCTTGATCTTCCTGATCTGTAGTTTCGGAGCGAACCAACAACTTCAGGAGACAGATGCAACACGACCGGCAAAAGTTGTCCGGTCATCAATCAATCCCCGCCAGGTTTTTATGAGCCCGATGACAGGTCAAGCTCAAATTGTTTTGGATGTGCTGGATGGATGAATTTACTGGGATGCCATTAAACTCTGTCTCAGGGAGAGTGAGTTAGAATTGACGCGCCTTCATGCTGGCAGTGAGAGGCAGCTGGATATCTTCAGCATAGCGTTGGTGTTCTTGTGGATGGAGGTCTGCAACGTCACGGTGCATTACTGCCATCAAACCGAATGGTGTGTTTGTGGGATGCCAGGCCGACAATGAGCCTCAATCGTAAATGGTAATAGTAAATGGTGTAAATATATAGCGCTTTTTTGTAACTAGTGGCCACCTAAAGTGCTTTATTGTAGTATGAACCACAGAGTTTGTCCTCTCGAAGGCCATTAATAAAGTTCTACACAGTCTTCTGCACCAAAAGCAACCATTTTATTTTTTGCTTTCATTTTTATGTTTTACATACTGAATAACACCATGACAGGATAAAGAGTACAAAGAAAATATAGTCTAAATAAATTAGACTGATACAATAAATAAAACAGGAATCGACATTTAACACTGCTTTAACATGCTAAATTATGATTTAACACTCCTTTTCTAGAAAGGGATATAAAATGTAAATGAAACAGTGAACTTTAGTCCACCTTAGTTAAATAGGCATGAACTGTATGCCTCCATAACATTTTTGAAATGGAAAAAAATAATGCTACTGTAAGCTTGCCAGAGTACACTGAATTGATAGTTGAATCAACTATTCTTATGCAAGAATACAAGCATATCTGCCTTTTCTGGGAGGATTCTTGAGCACTCTGCAATAATGGTATCTCCTGCTGTGGAGAATATCCTTTCTGAGGGAGTAGAAGAAGCCTGAGCGCACAAATACTTTTGTGCTACATCATACAGAAGTGGCAAAGTGTCCCTCTTCTGCCACCACTACAGAACAGGGTCAGATGAGATGGGAACAGCAGGAAGGCCTCTGTACATTCGTATTTCTAAGTCTACACGCTCACCAATGTTCTGGGTCTCTTGGGGTGCTACCTGCTGCATGTCTTGCTCCTCCTCTCCAAACAGCTCCTCTAGGGCCGTCTTGGGGTGCTTTACAGGTACAGTCTGAAGTTAAAAGGACCATCAACTTATGTTTTAGGTGCGTGAATGGCATGGATTATTATGAATATACCATATGGTCATTATAATGAACTCTGCTTACATGGCCTTCCTCATCGTATTCCTCTTCCTCCACATCCTCATACTGTCTCTGGCTCTGCGTGTCTTCTGGCACTGGTACCTTAAGTATTAACAAACTGTGTGAGTCACATGCATGGAACCAGAGTATATAGGCATCACAATGGAATTGTACCACAGACTGTGATTCAAAATACCTCTTCTGCTCCTGTGAGCGTCCTCCTCCCAGATGGCATCAGCGTTGTCCATTCATCATACTTAATTTCAGAAAGGAAGAAACATTCATGTTCAAAAACCTGGGGACACTTTTGCTAGTGTCTGAAATCCACTGTTCATGAACTATAAATTAATATCAGTCATGGCACCTGGTAACGAGCGGAGAGATCAGTCCTTTTCCTATCTTCTCTTTTATTTGTCTTACGAATGCAGAGTCTCTTGCCTCGATGGAATAGTGGTGCTCCAACTTCTTTAAGATGGGTAAAATTTGACCACAGGTTGGACTTTTCTCACTTGAGACACATAGTGTTGATGTGTAAAGCACGCACATCAGCTGGACAAACTCTTCTGCCTTCTTGAAGTCATCAGACTGCAATTTCTCCATCAGTCTAAAACAGCAAATAATTAGCAATAAACACACAAGTCCTCTTGCAGTCTTATAATCCAGTTTTAAAATAAGGCCTATTTTAATAGTTACAGAATCTATCCCTTACCTTTCCTTGTCAATCTGCCTCTTTATCCTTAGGTCCATCATGGCAGCCTGAATAGAGATAGAGAGATAGAGAGAATTCCACCTTGTTTTAACATCAATAATCAGTGAGTGCTGGGGCAAGTCTGAAAAACAAATTCAGATGCACATCTGCATAAGCATATCACACATAACAATGAACATATAATCATAAACCATCATTACTTAGTTTGTTGCATATCACTATATGTTATGCATAGATACTTACTCAGCTTTTCTTTGAAGACAGTTTTGGCCATGGTAGACTTCCTCATCCACTTCACCACGGCACGTGCCCTTGCTGCGCAATTGGTGACAGCATTGCACTGGTAGATCTTCTGGGCTGCAAGGTTTAATGTATGTGCGAAGCAGCCAATCTTGACAACTTCTTGACAGCTTCTTCATTGCCACGTTCATATATCCTGCATTATCCACCGTCGCTGACACAACTTTATCACTAATGCCGAATTCCTGTAGTATTTCTTCAATCTCCTCAGCCACAATGGCACCTGTCTGGGCTTCATACACTGCCTTGGTTCTTAGGACTTTACCTAAGATCTTTCCCTGCTTTGTATAATGTACAGTGACCATTATATAATGGTCTTGGGCAAGGCTTGTCCATCCATCTGCTGTAATGGCTGCCTTTTTCACATCTCTGAATTCTGAGAGGAAGTTTTCTCTTTCCACCTGGTACCAGGCTGGGATCAGGTGGTTCATAAGAGCTTCCCTTGATGGAAGGTTATATCTCGGATTTAAGACCCTTGTCATCTCCCTAAAATCATTTGTAAATTAAATACAGAATAAACAACATTTAACTTAACATATAATTCTGATTACGTATAAGCCACCAGAAAAACACATACTGTGACGTTACTTTTTAAAAGTTCACTGTAGAAACACTGTATGGGCTAAAATGGGCTGTAATAAACGTACATACTAGCTGTAGGCTTCATAGACCACCTACCGAAAATAGGGTTGCGCTACAGTGGAGAAAGGATGTAATCCTTTCACCACAAACTTTGTCACTGCCCGGTGACATTTGTTCATCTTCTCCTCATTCCACCTAGCTCCCTGAGCAGCAAGCGTGAATGGGGAAACTTGAGCCGATGTTGTCGAGGGGCCAGCTGCCTGAGAGCTATCTGTGTTAGACTCATCATTATCTAAAATGCATGAAACCGGAAAATATTTGTAAGTAGCTCGGCCTTATTAATAAAATCTACTATACTACGACTATAAAAACTGTGCATACTGCTTGCAGTTGCAAGGCGGCAGTGTGCTAATGCAGGATATTTAATGTGAACGTTACCGTCGTCAACGGAGGACACTTGTTTCACTCGTACGCAGGCTTTTGAACACATGACATTCTTGGTACTTAATTCCATGCTGGGTAGGCAAATGTTTTAGCATGTTGGTAGTATTTGCACCCTTACTCGATATTACAGCATTACACTGATTACACACGGCAGCATTTTCGTAGCTTTTAGTGAAATGGAGCCAGACTTTAGATCGCTTCCTCCTCTCCATGATGCTGCTGCCTCGTTGTTTGAAGGTCTAAGCCGTCACATCGAGAGTGACGCAATGTACCGCAATGCAAAAATTTTGAGAAAACCGGAAAACATCGTGCAGGGAAATGAGGGATCGTTAAGAAGAATCGATAACGTTGGAGGCGTACAATTCCGATGGAATTGGTTAGTTGGAACCGGTTCTGAGTAGGAACCGGTTCTCGATTCCCACCCCTAGCCGTGGGTGACTATGACGGTTACCCTTTAAGTGAAGAACTCTCTAAAAGGAGGGGCATATTCTGTAGGAGGGACAGCTTCTGCGGTTTGCATGTTCAAGGGTTTGGGTCCGGAAAGAAATGGGAGCAGCGAGACATTTCTGGATGGCAGCAGCTGCCGTTGTGGTGTGCTTCGACTCCGCCTGAAGTCAGCTGCCACACAAGCAAACGCTTGTCTTGATTTTCGCATTTTACTTTTAAATCAATAGCATCCTTAATACATTGTAATTTGTTGTAACTGCTGGAGCAGTGTTGTTTTCAAGTGCCAACATTGAAAGGCAATCTCTATCGCTCTCTCTCTCTGTCTGTCTGTCTCTCTCTGTCTGTCTGTCTGTCTGTCTGTCTCTCTCTGTCTCTGTCTGTCTGTCTGTCTGTCTGTCTCTCTCTCTGTGTCTTTCTCTCTCTCTCTCTCTCTCTCTCTCTCTCTCGACAGTCCATTCTTTTGGACCGAATTGAAGAATTTTCCAAACTACTCAGGAAAATAACAAATAACTCATAACTGTTCATGTCCAATGAGAGCAATCATTTCTCAACTATCTCACCAAAATGTACATGTATGCTGACATTTAATGGTTTCCCTCCACCTGCATTTTCTGTAACATAATGGTCAGCTGATGATAAACAACATTCTCAAGTCATTCTCCAGATATTCTCCAGATATTCTCTAGATATTATTTTACAATTAATTAAGGAAAATTTAGAAAATAACTGATACACAGAGACACATAGGTGGTATGAGGGTGATATAAATATACAATCATATAAATTCTTTGTTCCATAAAATTCCATAAAAAAATATAAACATTAAATGTGTTTGGTTATGCTTGAGTAGGGAAGCATGAAATTCAAACATTGTACTCTTATTTCTTGTTGTAGGAAATTGCAGTTGTTCCCATTAGTGCTGGGGGTAACGTGTTCCAATAATGTATTACTTTTGGCTATATTTAGTAATATATGCATTACTATTATAATAAATTTGCTAATACATAACAGTTATTGCAATACCGTGATGAACTGTGTGTGGACGTGAACCCAGGGTTGGAAACACACATTTTGTTTCCTGTTGCAGAATATTGCAAAGGATAGCTTTGTGAACCCATACATCTCCTGTCTGTCTTTCTGCCTGTTTGTAACCTCCCTTCCTACCTGTCTGTCTGTTTGCATGTCTGCCTGTCTGCCTGTCTGTCTGTCTGCCTACCTTCTTGTCTGTCCACCTACCCACCTGTTTGTTACCTGTCTGTCTGCCTGCCTGCCTGACTGTCTCTATGTCTGCCTTCCTACCTGCATGTCTGTCTGTCTGTCTATCGGCATACCTGTTTGTCTCTCTGTCTGTCTGTCTATCTGCCTGTCTGTCTGTCTGTGTGTTCGTCTGCAGGTTGGTTTGTCTATCCACCTGTCTGTCTGTCTGTCTGCCTGTGTGCCTGCCTACCATCTGTCTGTCTGCCTACCTACCAGTGTGTATGTCTACCCGTCTACCTACCTGTCTGTCTGTCTGTCTGTCTGCCTTCTAGTTTGCCTGACATCCTCTTCAAGGTGCACAGCTTGTTGTTTAGGTGTGTGTGTGTGTGTGTGTGTGTGTGTGTGTGTGTGTGTGTGTGTTTGCGTGTGTACGGATGCAGTATGTGTGCGTGCATGCATGCGTCGGTGTGTGCGCGCGCGCGTGTACGCACGTGTGCACGTGCGTGTGCGTCTGTGGGATCCATACAGCTTGCGGGGAGCGGAGCAGAGACAGAGGAGGAGTGACAAGCCGAATGACAGCACAGGCGGCGGGAAGGGCGTCGCAACCGCCGGGATGCTGGGAAAAATAAAGGAGGAGGGGACTGAGTGACAGGTGGAACAGGGGAAAGGTGTGTGTCTGCGACGGGAGACGAGGCGAGGTGGGGAAAGGGGAGCTACAGAGGAGACGGCAGGACCCGGGGACGAATGAAAGAAGCGGCGTGTGGAGCGGCAGCAGTCTGGGTGGAGGAAGGGTGGAGAACACACATATGCAAGGATGGGGGAGGATATAACGAGATGTTACAGAGGAGGAAGGCTTGAAATAGTGCAGGGAGGGAAGGACGTGTATACACACGGAGGCATGTTGTTGTACATGTGACCGATGTAAGGTTAAAGAGTAGAGATGAGTCAAGAGGTGTGTGTGTGTGTGTCTGTGTGTGTGTGTGTGTGTGTGTGTGTGTGTGTGTGTGTGCATGTGTTTGTGAGTGTGTGTGTGTGTGTGTGTGTGTGTGCACACAAGTCTGTGTGTGTGTGTATGTGTGCGTGTGAGTGGTTGTGTGTGTACACAATTCCGTATGTGTGTGTGTGTGTGTGTGTGTGTGTGTCTGTGAGCACGTGCACACAAATGTGTGTGAGTGAGTGTGTGTGTGTGTGTGTGTTTGGAAAAAAGGCGATAATAAATAAACTGTGTATAAGAGGTAAGTATATGTGTGTGTGTGTGTGTGTGTGTGTTTGTTTATTTGTAGACAATAAATAAAATGGGCTGAGAAGGAACGGTGGGGGAATGCGAGTCAGCCAGAAGAAGCAGAGGTTAAGAGTGCTGGGTGGCAAGGAGAGAACCGGATCAATAAGTAATTTCACTGCTGAGCTCAACCTGGACTGTTTTCCAATCAGGCTGCTGGGACAACAGCGGCAGGGCTGAAACCCCTCCATACCTCCATCCTATCTCTTCTCTCTCCTTCTCTTTCTTCTGTTTATCGCTCTGCCTCCCTCTCTCGCTCTCTCTCCCTCCCCCTCTCTCTCTCCCTCCCCCTCTCTCTCTCTCTCCCACTCTTTCGCTCTCTCTCTTTCTCTCTCCCTCCCGCTTGCTCTCTCCCTCTCTCTTTCTCTCCCCTCTCTCTCTACCTCTCTCTCTCTCCCTCCCTCTCTCTCCCTCTACCTCTCTCTCTCTCTCTGTCTCTCTCTCTCCCTCTTTCTCTACCCCTCTCTCTCTCTCTGTCTCTCTCTCCCTCTTTCTCTACTCCTCTTTCTCTCTCTCTCTCTGTCGGGCCACACGGCCAGGCGCTATCTTCAATAACGGCTCTAAAGACAATTTGCCTTGCTTTTTTGCTAGCAAATAGTACACTTTTTGCTATCTCTATATATATATATATATATATAGAGAGAGAGAGAGAGAGAGAGAGAGAGAGAGAGAGAGAGTATGCTACATTGTGGGCTGTTTCTATATTTATGTATGTCCCAGAGGCAGTGTGCAATGCTGCCTACTATTCCTCAGTGGACTACATCTGGATTGTATGTGTATATATAAATACACATATATGGTCCATCTGGTTTGTCAAGGCAGGGGAGAAACTGCAGCGACTGCCATTGTCGTCGCTGTACAGGACCAGGCCATCTGGAGGTGGAGGGTCCAGGGAACGACCCCCCCCCCCCCCCACAGGCCTGAAACGGTCCAGAGACGGGCCGTGGTCCTGTTGGCGAGAGGAGTTGCTGGTAGGCAGAGAGTCAGAGGAATAGATGGTGTGCCAATCAGGGAAGAGATGTTGTGATTGGTCCAAAATTTGCCGGGCGCGGCCTTTACAACTACAAACAGATAGCTCCATCAAACATTTCACTCACTAGTAGCTGACTGATGGCTATGGCATTTCTAACAAGTTATACTCAAATAATATCTCATTAATCTTACCCACAGCACCTTGAAGTTCATTAGAAAGAACTATTGAGCTGTGGCCATGGAGAAGGGTTTGCGAAAACACAGACAGAACAGACAGACAGTGGTACAAACACTGCAGTATCGCTACAGTTTTGACAAGAGAGCAAAAGTACTTTATGGGGAGTATTTCAGAAGGCACTTCCACTGAAGTCGAGCCACCGAATCGGCTTGGGGTCTGAGGATACATCGGTGCATCCTAACAGGAAGTGTTTTAGCCATTCTTCAAGGTATGTCATCAGACTTTCACATATCACACCACTGTATGGCCACATTCAGCAGGTGGGATTGGCTGAGTCTGAAGGTTGTGATTGGTCCGATCTTCAGCAGTCGATGAAGCAGCTCTACTGTCACGATCGGCCCAATACTACATTGCTCCTAACTGTTTGTGCTCGAGGCTGGAGTGGTCAAGCCTGTGCTTCACTACTTCAGCATTAGGTCTTGAAACAGAACCTAGGTGTTCTGTTTCACTGTCACATACAGGGAAACAGAATCAGAAAGAGCCCGTTTGTCATTTTATCTGACCAAAAGTCCAACTAGAGGCTGTTGTGGTTTTCGTGGTTCCTGAAGCTTAGCATCGATCGCTTTCTCCAATACAAAATCAGACGGGGAAGCTCAATGGGAAATAGGTGTGTTCCTGGCTGCCTAATCTCGGAACAGGCAGTCCCACTAGATCCTACAGTCACTACACTTCACTAGAACTTCTGGGGGGTGATAGCGCAGAGCCTTGGGCTGGAACCTATGGTTGTGTGCCCTAGGCCAAGGAATGTCTTCAGAAGACAGCAGATGGACGTTTACATTTACATTGAGCCGTTTAGCAGACGATGTTATCATGAGCCACTCACATGGGTGGCTGAGAACAATCAGAAGTATTCAAGCAAGAGTAGGATTCAAGAGTGCGGCACGACCTAGCTTCTTAAAGAACACCTGGACAGAGTGCAGCGTAGCTGTGATATGATCACAAATGCAAGTTTATTCCTTTTTTATAATGATTATGATTTTATTAGTGGTGGTGTAAACGGACAACAAAGAAAGCACCCTAACAGCTTTAACAGAAATCCATAAATGCTCTTCGATAAATACAATACGTTAGTATGTTAATAAGAAATCGAGCAGGCACATATATATAGATGTATATAAATGTATAGGGGCCCATCTGATTCTCTCTGCCTCTCCTCGCTTGTGCGCTGGCTTGCTGCAGTCGGAGAGAGCAAAGCATTGCAGGGAGGAGGCTATGTAGAGAGAGGAGTTTGCCTCCCTGAAATATTAATGAGAAAATGGGCCATGCATTTTTAACCATGCGGCAGCAGCCACCACTAGGGCTTTAGCGCCTTGTCTTTTTCCAGCTCCTTATCTCGCTCGCTTCCCCGCTCTGTGTGTCAGAGTGAGAATAGCTTCTGGAATTCTCTCTCTCTCTCTCTCTCTCTCTCTCTCTCTCTCTCTCCATTTGTGATTGTAATAAAAGTCACTCCTAATTAAATTTAGTATTTATCTTATTCTCCTTTTGGAGAATTAGATTCACTCATAAAAGTCAACATTTGGCGAGTGGGATTGTGTGCCGGGCGTGCATGCGTGTGTGTTTGTGTGCGTGGGTGTGTATGTCGCATACACTTTTTTCGCTCAGTAGTTTGGACAGGAGTGAACTCTGGTAACAGAGGATCAATTCTTAACGAGAAGGTAAAAAGCAGAATGCATTTCTCTTCGGTACTCTATGCCATATACTCACCCAGTATCAGTGGCTTTGTGGATCATGTGGTGTCTTCACAATACATACATGTTTCTGGTGAAATCATGAAATAAATGTTTTCACCATACATACATCTTTTCACCATACGATCAAATGTTTCATCATATGATAAATATTTTCACCACTGGAAGATGGTTGGTCTGCTTGCATAAACATGCCCTACTATACTATAATAAGGTATATTATACTATATTATACTATGCTACTTTATTATACTATACTTTAATATACTGTAATATACTATATCATAGTATACTATACTACTAGTGTTCTATACTATACTGGACTATACTTTAATATACTATACTGAATTATACTTTACTATGTTACTATACTACATACTATACTCAATTATAATATGCTATGCTAGGCTATGCTAATATTTTCTGTGCTATGCTAAACTATACCATACAATAAACACAGTTCCATGCTATACGCTATATACCATGCTCACTATACTATGCTATACTACCTACCTTCCTATCCCTCTATCCATCTTCCATGTACCATGAGAGTGAACAGAGCAGATGAGATGTGACAAGAGAGTGAAGCTGCTAGTCTGCTGCCTGGCTGCTGGGGAGACTGACCTAGAAAACTGCAGCAGCTCACGGAAGCGAAAAGAGGCCAGGGAAATAGAGGTATAGTGAAAAGATGAAGACATAAGTGGGAGGAGCGGGATGATGATGATGATGTAGGGATGTGTAAGAAACTGAAGTGTATTTAAAGGGGGAACGGGTGATGATGACTATGAGAAGTTTTTTTGTTTTGAGTTGAATTTGGCGAATAGGTTTAAATTAATCATAGGCCCAAGCTTTTTGACTACCATCAATGAGCATGAAATCAGGAAGGTATAACAAAATATGGCAGGACATAACATGCGTGTACCATAGCATAGCACAACATAGCATAGTGTAGCGAAGCATAACCGAAAAGGGAAGAGGCCGTGATCAGGAGGGAGATGTGAAAAGTGGGTTAGATAAGCACACTGGATTCTGATTGGAGAGGAGAGGTTGCGTAACATTCTGTCGGATTTAATCATGTCAACACACTTTCCTACACATAAAAGTGTGCATATGCATTGTTTTCAGGAACATTTCCATTCTGTTGATAACCTATGCACAAACCTATATACAAATCATCATTATGCACCAATTATTAGTTGGAAAGACACTTCTTCGGGTTTAGGTTTCATCAGGATTCTTGAAGCTCAGCCTTGAAGCTCAAGACATGCAAGGGAGTTTCAACGTTGCGTTAGGTGTTCAGGAGTCCTAATCTTATTATGTTGACTATTGTTGTTCTTTTGGGTACATCTTTGATGATAAACAAGGCACAAGTTTTGGTTTTTGAAGATTGGCGATTGCTTCAATGGGCCCCCAACACCTTAATTTAGCTTTTTGGATTGCATTTTGGGAAACAACTTTGTGGAACAAGGTTTTTAAAGGAAAGAACAGCTTTGTGGTTGGATGCAGGGGGAGGATCTCTTTACAACACCTTTGCCACATAGATGTAGGGTTCATCTGACTTAATGACCTGGAAAGGAATCAACAAGGAGGTATTCTTCCCGGCTCCATCTGTTCCCGATAATTCTCCATTTCACCTGGAACACTGCTCTCTCCCCACTTGTTTTAACTTAATCTCTCCTCTTTCTTTGTGTTTTCTTGTTCTTTCTGTTTCCCTCTTGGCCCATACAGATTTCTCAATTTCTATTAACTTAACTTGAATGTTTTGAGTTGGCTCTTGTATGCTAGTCTGAGTTTTAGTCAGCGTTTCTATCATTTGTTATCATAACTCCAGTCAAGGCATGCCTCAAGGCTCCTTGCTCGGGCCCCTCCTTTTCCTCCTCCACATGCTCCCCCCCCCGTCAGTACCCTCATCCACCAGGCCCCCCCTCAACTGCCATATGCGGATGACACTGAACTTTACTTCAACAAACTCTCAGCCAATTTACACCCCCCAGCACCTCTGCACCTCCACAACCCCACACACGGCTGCAGACTTCTGCGACCACGCCCATCACAATTAGGAAAGATAAATATAAATTGTTTTAAGGTATGCCCATGACCTCTCTAAACTTAAATAAAGTACAAGTAGGCCTGCGCTCCGTATACCCACACAATTTGTTTTTTTAAACTAGAATAGGCCTACACATTATGCCTTTAGACTAGAGGATACATAGCCTAATGTACACTGTAACTATATTAAACTCCTCATAATTATTAACAGGACAATCGTCGTATTCTAAAAGGAGGATTGTACTTATTATATACTTTTATATACAGAAAATAAGAGAAAATGTCTTGACCCGACTCATACGGAACACACGGCTTTACAATCCCAGCTATGGAGCGACTGTATGAGCTCACGACTCGTAAAGCACAATATTGCCATCTAGTGGCCAGTTTACCCAATCAGAAACTCGTTTTATCACTACTTTTCTAACATCACAGTTACATTATGAATTTCCTTTAACGAAAACCATGGCTTGATAAGAAAACTATATACTATATTATACCTATCAAACGTACTACACGTACTTTTTACTACGTCAAAAGTACGTGTAGGCCCCTGTAGGCCCCATTTACTCATAAAATAGTGGGATCAGATCTGACTCACTGATCTTTTTGGTAGGCCTAACCAACCAGGTGGTTTTGGTTAAAGGCAAGCAAATGATTTCCCCTCGCCCTGCTTGAGCCCTGCTTGGGATGAGTTCTTTAACGTTTTTAACAATTAAAGTGTGGCCTCGTCCATTGAAACGCATCGTTTTGTTGTCACAATGAGGGCAACACACACATTGTTTTATACATTGTAACAGTCATACTTTTATTTTATCATGTTCTTGCAGACCACTTTTAAGTCCTCTAACATCAGGGGTAAGTTAGCAAGGTCCGTTTTGAACGCACCTCTCTCATTGCAAGACCTTGCAGCTGTCGATGACTGCGTTGCAGTCTTTCGTACGACCTCTGGATGGAGACAGTTTACTTGGAGTTATGTGGTAGTCTGCTCTTCTATGCCTCACGGATAAGGCTGTTTTCCCTGATAAAAAATGTGTTTAAGACATTCTGTAAAATAATTCATAGTATTTGGCTATTATGTATGCTTCAATTGAAATATACAATTAAAAAAATATATATACATTTATTTCTTCGTAGGCTATATATATTTTGTTTTAATGGATTTTGGTTTGACCTGTTATCGTCATTTCCGCTCGCCGAATAAGCCAAATAGGGAAGGAGCAGGCGTGACCGTCCTGGGCAGAGATGTCGGCATGGTTATGATATGAATTGGGACGGAGTAGGAACCTGGGCCTGATACAGAAATAGGTAAGCCTGTTGCTACAAGGTAGAAGTCATTATAGACTCATTGTAGCGGAATGGTCACACTTTTGGGGGGGGTGATTGTTGTAGCAGACTAGCCATTGCTAATGTATACAAATCAGCACGCGGTAAATATGAGTAGGCCGGCTTGGTTTTACTATTCGGTAATGTACGGTGTGGTGTGCAAGTGTTTTTCAAGTGAGCATGGCCACGTACATAGATGGAAACAGACAATCATATTCTAGGTCCTATAACCGCCGGTTCGTGCCTACGCGACAAACGTCGTGAAGCAGATTCGCACTGGGATTTGCACCGATTTGTCCAAAGTTGATCAGCCTATATAAGTTAAGGCTCTCCGATGAATGCGTTCTCAGGTTTTATGAGAACTTCACGTTGGAAGACCATCATTGCGAGAAATTATGCATAGTTATCCAAACCAAAGGTGATGGCACGAGCATGTGTATGTGCTCACCAGTCCACACTTTTAAATCCAACCCCCCAAAACGACACGAAAATACAGTCAATATTAATTGCATTTAAAATGCCCTGCGTCAATTCAGTTTAGCTGTTCTTATACGACGTATACAACTGTTATTACACAACTTTGCATGCATCACCTTTTCATTTTAATAAGTGACTGCTGTCTGACTACTGACAGTTTAGTGAATAAACAAATTATTATTAATAATCCACCTGGATATAATAGACGTGTTTAAATCTTGCATAAAGCTTGCATTTAAATAGTCATATCCCACGGATACCGTTAAGAAGTGATCAGGAGTCAGTACGATGGTAATGCATACCAGAGGAACGGGGTCACTGGCCGAGGCGACATGGTTGTGACAGCTGACAACTGGCCAAATAAAGCCAGGTGCACGTGCTTGCAGTCCTTACATGCTGAGCTGGTGATGTGTATGGGGCCTTACGTCATTTGTTATAAGCTTGGTGTAAGTTTTCAGCCGGTTTAAATAAGGTGTGTCCTCCAATGCACCCCAAATGACTGGCTGGAGAATTAATCAAATCCAATCTGTGTGAAGGTGCATGTTGATTACCAATCAGTAACGTTATAGATGTTACTCCATGGATACTATTAAACAGATGACTAAAGCTTTAATTCAGATGCACATTTACGCAATACATATGCAGCTTTGTCTCCACGGTTGGCTTACAGGTACACTTGTAGGACTACAGTTTTGACGACTCAAAGATTTAATTTCATGTACGCATTATTAATCACAAACCAGATGGTGAACCCTGAATTAATTATTCTATTATTACGACAGGATGGGTGAAGAGGCACATTTCTACGGCAATGCCGAGGTGTACTGGCGGGACGTTCCCCCCACAGTGGACGGCATGCTGGGGGGCTACGGGAGCATCTCCAACATCGACCTCAACGGATCCAAGGCCTTCCTGAAGAAATTAATTGGTGTAAGAAACCCGTATAATGATGAAAAGTTGGTCAATGATGGTCAAGTCTGACATGACTTCTCTCTTCCGTCTTTTATCAAGTCAATGATATACAATACTGCTGTTGGCCATTAAATGTAAACAATGACAGAAAAACAAAGTTAGCAGAGCCTAAAGCGATGTCTTTAATCCACTTGCTTAAGCGTATTGTTGTGTGTTGAACAACTGAAGAAAACACATTGTGTAATCTCAAACCGACAAAGGCAGCCAAAAATGTATAAGAACGAAGCTGTAGAAGTTTGACACCTCCTTAATCTCGTCATTCCCATCTCCTGTACCGGACGCCAGGAAGGCGAGGGCAAGACGGGGACGAGCTGTGCACTGGACTGCGGCGCGGGCATCGGCCGCATCACCAAGCGCCTCCTGCTGCCCCTCTTCCAGACGGTGGACCTGGTGGACGTCACCCAGGAGTTCCTGGACCAGGCCAAGACCTACCTGGGCGAGGAGAGCAAGCGGGTGGGCCACTACTTCTGCACGGGCCTGCAGGATTTTGTGCCCGAGCAGGGCCGCTATGACGTCATCTGGATCCAGTGGGTGATCGGTGGGTACTGGGCGCCGGTGGCGTGCGATATCTCACGGGGTTAAGCCGTAGCTACAACTCAAGCCGCTGGTTAGAGACGGACGGCTAACGGGACTAGGGCTGTGCAATTAATCAAATTTTGATCACGATTTCGATTCTTGGGTCAAACGATCTCCAAATTAATAAAATCGAGTTGGAACGATTCTTTTGAAAAAAATAAATAAATAAAAATTGATTCTGAAGTTCAAGACAAGTTAAATGCATTTTATTTTCAAACTCAAAAAGAATCCTTTGAAGAATCGTGATTTCAATCTTGACCAAAAAAATCGTGATTCTCATTTTTTCCAAAAGCGAGCAGCCCTAAACGGGACACAGGGTTTAGTTTGTGTTAGGGCTGAAAGATTTTATATAATAAATAATTGCGATTATTTTAACCAATATTGCGATTTTGATTTAGTATGAGACTTTTTAAAGTTCCTTATGTTCTGTATTATTCACTGAACAAGCAAATCATTCTATAGTATGACCAACACAGCATTGGAAGCAGTATATACAACATATAAACTGCTCTTTCCTTTAGGCCAGGCCTATGTGTTGAGATTAATCTATGCATGAATTGATGTTATAACATCATTATCTAACTATTGAATTGTAAAATAAAAATCAATGCAAATCTTACTGATCTCCAGTTAGTAACAGTAACAAATCAAAAAATAAATAAATCTGCAATTACATTGCAATTTGCATTCGGTTTGAATTCGATTAATCATTCAGCCCTAATTTGTGTTTTGTCGACTTTTCAGGTCACCTGACGGACGAGCATCTGGTGAAGTTCCTGGAGCGCTGCCAGGGCGCCCTGCGGCCCGGTGGCATCGTGGTCATCAAGGACAACGTGGCCTACGAGGGCGTTGTCCCCGACGACGTGGACAGCAGTGTGTGCCGGGACCTGGAGATCGTGCGCAGCCTGGTGGCGAAGGCGGGCCTGCGCATCGTCCACCAGGAGCAGCAGATGGACTTTCCCAAGGAGATCTACCAAGTGCACACACTGGCTCTCAGATAGGGGGAGGGGACACACATGTTGGGGGGACAGGAGTCGCAAAAGGGTGTTTCTGATTCCGTGCCAACTTTATTTTATATGTTGAAAGTCAGAGTTCGTACAACACAGCGAACCTTGGTTTTAGTTTGATGGTTTTGACCTTTCTTTTTAGTTTGGGTTCGAATGAGGCCGTGTCAATACACCCGTGTCAGTGTTTCTTTTCATCAGTTCTTTTTAATAAGCTGCTGCAATAAGTGAGTCACTTGAGCGCAAATGTATTATGAAGAATAACCTGCTGTACCGAATGTGGACCTTTACCAGCATTGTATAATAAGGGGCTTCCTGGTGGCGAATACCCCAGTGTGTGTCAAGGGTTAGTGGGGTTCAGGCAGGCCAGTGTGTGATCCTGCAAAAAGCCGTTTCAGACTAAATACAGAGGGTACACTTGTTGATATGAATGTGTTGCTTTTTTATTTGTAGGTTTTGGGTGTGCATTCAGGGGGAGAATGTTCCTAAAATCTTGTGTTACAATACATTGAAACATCTTAACTATTTCACAGCAATACACATTTGAAAGCGTGTCAAAAATGGCAAATAATTTAATTATATAAGGCTTGTTGTACAGAGATTTTGTATCTGGTCGATTTGTATGCAAATGTTCATGTGTCGGTTATGTGCTTCCTCAGATTTGGATATGAAATTCCTAGAAAATAAATCTTGGATGCTGTACTTAACTGACATCCAACAAGGACTGGATTTATCCAGTAAGCTCATGAGCATTATGAGGAATTATTTGATTCCAGTGCAATTTAAGCACTACACTGAGTGTATGCTATGCCTTTTAACGTGTGTAATGTGTTGATAACATACCAGGAAAATGCATTATAAATCAAACACACCTTCTCAAACCTCAACATTTGTAACTTAAATGATTATGCATATATAGATTTGTACATTCCCTTAAAATAAAACATTTTGAGCACTTCACTAAACCAATAAATAGCCTTTAAATCAAGATTGCATAAGAATGTTGTAGGCAATGTAATAGTGTGCACCTTTTAGTTTGTAACTTAAAAGCAATAGCCATTTTAGTTTATTGCATTTGGACTGTTGGCGTGTGTGTGTGTCTAAAAGGCCTCTTCAGAATCTGTTCTCATGAAGGGAATCTAAACTGACAACATCCATCCACAATGTCATGAGCAGGAAGGGAATCCAGCTAAAATGCTGTTGTGTGAAACTCTTCCACCGATATGACACCATAAGCCTGGTGTTTCAAAGTGTCTGTAGCAGCAGGATGTACTGGCAGCGGTGGTTGATGCCGCTGTTATACCGAGGCAAAACGGTTAGGACCACGTCTCACTCTGGAACCGTCCGTCCCTCTCCATGGCAACCAACATCTGATCCGACTCCTCCAATGACAGCCCCCCTTCCAGCTGAAAGGCTTCCTTCAGCGCATCGCACACACTTGCAGGCATGTCTTTGGCATTGCTAGATGCAGAAAAAAAAGTGTATTCTATATGAAAAGGGACGAACTGGGTTACATAGTAGTGCTTTTACAATATATCTATTTAGCTGATTTATTTGACTAAACAAGCGACTTAAAATAGGTGCATTCAGCAAAAAAAAAAATGCTACTTGAATGCACACAAAAATGTTAGGATTTAAATATGGACTCAAATTGCCCTCTATAGGTTAAAAACATGCTATTGCATGTGTTCATTCTTATGAACACATCCAACCACTTCATATTCTCCGGTTTTAAACATGCTTTAAACATTTTTAAAAGGCAACTTTTTTTGGAACCTGGTTTTGTGTTTTACTCACCCTGCAATATAAAAGTAGGCGTTCCTATTAGCGATCAGGTCCCAGAGAAGTTTAGACTGCTCCTTCACACGATGCTGCACATATATCTTGTCCTCCTACCCAAAGAAGAGGACAAGTGAAAAAGGTGAATTCCTGAAGATCCAACAAACAAGGCACTAAAAACATGATCATGATCAGTTAAGCCTCACATAATATTATAGACTGTAATAATCATAGGTTGGGGTTAGGTATCTTGGCTGCATCAAGGATTCCTACAGGTACACTGTGGACCAGTACCTTTTGGCTTGGGCTAGGGCCAACAACCCCAGCCCAGAGTACCCTGCCCCCTAACAAACTAGCTTTCAAGCGTAGTACGAATGAATACACCTTAGTTAGAGAACTTCTTGCAACATATCGCCTGAACATTTGCCAAGGTTTTCTTTTATTTTTTGTGCAAAAGAAAAGACGGTCTATGTGTATTTAAATATATATATCTTATTTAATGTACATTTATATATATTTTTTTCCTTTCATTATTATATTTAATTGTGATTACGAATTGAAATAAAAACGCATATATATTTCAATACATTTGAACCTAACCTACCTAACCTATTATTTGATAAACACATTTTATTAGTATTTTATTGCTTTAGTTTGATGCTCCATGTGATCTTCCGTCATGCGTCTGCTGCCCTGTGTCTCACCTGGTCTCGGGAGAAGGCGGTGAACAGCCTCAGCTGTCCCTCCTCCACCCTGTCCCTCCACTCAGCGCTGAAGTAGAAGTCCTTCAACTGGGAGCGGCAGCCGAAGAACAGCACGTTCTCTGCCGGCACAGGAGTGCAGGGAAAGAAATCCACTTTGAGATGTGTCTCGAGGTAACCCCTTCACCTTATTCCCTGCCAGTGATATCACCAACCAAACATGACTGAAAGACTATACACCTGCGCTTAGCACACTTCTGCCTCCAACGTATTCTTCTTTACAAGGGAAACCGTCACACTCTATCACAAAAAAAAAAATTGGTGAGTTTGTGATGTTTTTTCACTGCGCCACATCTCAAATCAAGACCATGTTCCGTCAGTCCTGAAGGGCAATATAGAAATTTGAATCAACGTTCAAATAAAAAGATAAATGATTAAGTGAAATACTCCTACCTGCTTTTCCCTGTGTTATCCTCTCCTGCACGGCCGACCTGAAGGGGGCTACTCCCGTTCCCGGCCCCACCATGACCACAGGTGTGTCCTGCCCCGGAGGAAACTTTAAGGTGCCTTTCTTGACCCACAGGGGCACCCGTACCTCCCCTAAGACACGATAAAAGAATAATAATATAATAAATCATGTTTAATATGGATGTCTTCAATTAACTACCGTCAACACTCAATAAAGTGAAAAGAAAAAAAGCTTGACAGTACTCGGAATGAACTTAAATTTATTGAAATTTAAAAGTAATAGATGAATAATAATAATGAATAGGAAATTGTAGAGGACCTTGTGTGGGGTCCAGAGAGCCTAGCCAGGTGGAGCAGAGGCCCTTGCGTGGTTTCTGAATCTGTGTTTTGTATCTAACCACAGCAACCAGAATCTGAAGCTTCCCCGGGTGGACCTATAAGAGGGGATAATAACAATAATAATAATACATTTGATTTTAAAAGTGCCTTTCAAGGTGCCCAAGGACACTGTACAAATAAAGTGCATACATGACTGTGTTGAGATTTAAAATTTCAAGCAAACTTTAGATTTGAGACCATTAAATAGTTACACGCTAGCGCCAATGAGATTTAGGTTAAAAAAACACTCTGCTCCTCTTTCTCCATAATCTCTACAAACCCCACTCACCCTCAAAATGCAAAATTGCTTGCTAAAAAAACAACAACACAAGATATCTCTATGTTGCTGCAGAGTCTGAGAAATTAACCCTGATCCCTGTCGCCTTAAAGTTAACGTCTACGTGACAGCAGGTGTTTTAGAGCCCATTTCAAACAAAAACATGTTACATACTGTACCTTTAAGTAATTATAACTCTATAACTGATATTACAATTGTTGTTAACATTAAACACCATGGGCCCTATACACCTAGTGGCCATCTTGGTTCTTAACACTAGCTGGTAGGAGGAACAAAATGTGGAATTGCAATCTGTTCTCCCACCCAGCCAGTGTTTAGAACCAAAATTGAACCAAGATGGCTGCTAGGTGAATAAGGTCCATAGACACACAGTCCAAACTGAGGTGGTTAAATCACCACGTTATCATCTCAATGCATCCACACCACCTCCGTCCGTAATGATCAACGTCAGGGCAGTGGTGGAGCAGTGCTGCTCACCAGGGTGGAGGAGGCGATGGAGAAGGAGCGGGGTTGGATCTGGGGGAACAGATCCAGCAGGTAGTCCACCTTCACCTCTGCTGCAGTGTGGGGGAAGTCACATAGTACCTGCCACACACACGCACGCACGCGCACACACGCACACACTTGTAATGCATAGCTGAACACCATGCCTTGATTGGTTGAAACACCTTGGTTCCCTTTTTGGATTTCTGACACAAGACACAATGCCGATCCTATAGAGCAGCGTCACTAAAGATGCAGGCAACCTATTTCTAGTTCTATGCTCTGTGTATAAAACCTGAGCTGCATCACGCCAACAAAGGAGCACTGCGCTCTGTGACATAGGACTACAATGGTACAGTGGGAGTCGCCATTAAAAAAAATAAAAACACTGTTCTGTGCGACCCCCCCCCCCCCCCCCCCCCTCACCTCCAGAGCAGTGCGTCGCGGCCGGCTGCAGTAGGTGTGCAGCTCGTCCTGGCCCGCCACCGAGCTGAACTCCTCCAGCTTCTCCTTCTCCAGCTCATTGGTGGAGAAGCACTGCAGCATCTCGAAGAAGGAGCGGCGGGGCACGGCCGCCACATCCAAGTAGCTCTCCACCAGGTGGCGCAGTGAGCACGGCTCTGGCAGCCCCGCCGGCGCTAGAGTCGCGCGGGTGTAAGATCTCAGGTTCAGATTTGGATTCTAACCTTACGGCCATCTTGGTTCTGAATGATCGCTGGACGGCGCAGAACTGAATGCGGATGATCTGACAGTGGTCATATTTAACAAGACAAACCCAACTACAGCGATCGATTAATATTAATATTATTGAGATTCATATCAATACTTAAAAAAGCCTGCGAAATATTTCGTATTTGTACATTTTTTGCCCAAATTTCTTCATTACATGTACAAAACAGCCACACGATAAATTGCCTATCTTCTTTTTTTCAGGACAACACGTACTTGCAGAGCTGTCGTTAGTCTTGAGGACGAACTGAGAGTCTGGGTCGAGTCGAAGCTGCTGACAGAACTGCTCTACGTCCTCTGGGTTGTTACAGGGTCGCATGCTCACCACGTCGCCAGCGGTAAACCTGGAAAAACACAGAATACCTTGAATATATACCATTTGTGTTGATTTTGTTATTATTTGTATTCTTATATTTGTTGTGGGCTTTCCATTTTATGCCGATGTAGCTCCAGAAATTCCAATAAAGTGTAATTAGACACTACGCATAAAAGTCAATATCAATATCAATTTAGGAACTATTTAGGAACTATTTTTTATACTTTTCACACTTACACAATGTTGGAGTCTGAAATGTCAAACTCGATGAGGCGAACTTCCTGGAAATGGGAGGGGTGTGAGACCCTCTGGTTGGACGTCATGCGGGCCGGGAAAGGATGGGATTCGGACGGGACGTGCTGTTCTTTGGGAATCCTCCCCCTCCCCGTGTCATCCGACTTCTCAATGACACCCTCCAGGAAGTGGAATGTATATCTTGGAGGCAGCCTGCAGAAACGAGGGAACGACGGAACTGTCACGCTCAGCTTTTTTTATCAGATATCATATTAAGAACTAATTCATATGCGTGATGTGACATCCACTCAAACTGTGATAACCTTGGACTATTGACGTAATTGGTCAAAGTCTGTCCTAATCGCAGAGAACCGGGTTTGATTCCTGCCCGTGGTCCTTTGCTGTATGTCCTCCCCTTTATCTTCCATACCTTCCTGTCTATCTCACTATCATAAAGCATAAAAATGCAAAAAATAATCTTAAAAAAATATATATCAGACCAATCAATAGCAATCATTTTTTCGGAGTGGAGTGGATAAAAAAGGCCAAACGTGAAGGTTCGCCTCTAAGGTCACTGATGAACAATATTCAAATCAAGATGAAATGATTTCTACGCAAACAAAATAGTACAGAAGGCATTGGCTTAGAAAAAGAGACCAAAAGTAGACCAAAATAGAAGCATGTGTTTTTTCCTGTTTGAAACCCACTTACGGTTGGTCCTCTGGCAGGGGGGTCATGTTGTTCATGGAGGGGTACAGAGCTGACACCCTGTCCCAGAACGAGGCCAGCCACGGGTCGATCACTGCATCGGCTCTGTTCCAACACACAGGGAGCACACGCTGCCTTCATGGGACATCCACCACTTAACCCTCCATAGCGGTAGGTCACAAGGAACATGAGGACTTGTGTCTTCGCACCTTTATTGCATTTATTAAAAAGGACGTATTTAATTGTTGAGCTTTTGTGTTCTTTTTAACGGAATACAAAAAATAATATTTAGTGCATGGGACATAAACATAGCATAAACTTGACATAATTCATTAGAAAAATCCACAAAAATGAAAACAATTGCCTGTTATGCTGTACTTTTCTTTAAACTGCAATTTACTTTATTGATGTCATTGTGTTCATTAGTACTTTTACTTCTACTTGAAAAAGTAGACGAAAATAATAAGGCAGTACTTGTGTTGGTGTTCAATCAAATTGTAGCTTCTTAACATTTAAGAAACATAAGATGTTCATTAAAAAATGTGATTATCTGTTAAAAAATATATAAAACATATCAGGTGCCTTTGAGATAATGTGGTACACAAATTATATTTTTGTCCATTAGCATAGGAAATAAAACGTTCCCTGCTCACCCTAGGTCGTGTTGATCATCAGCCAGCCCGACTGACGACAACAAGCTGGCCCCCAACTGCTGTAGGCGCTTATGAAGCTTTTTGGCCACAAAATTGAACCTACAATCACAAAGGAAAAGACCCTGATGTAGCAGCTGGTGATGACTCCGTTCTTCATGTGAGATGCTTCTTGTTTTTTAAGTGACATTATGAGATGTTGGTCATGGACTTGTCATTAAGCAGATGCTTTTATCCTAAGCATCTTACAAGTGAAGCATGCAAGTATTAATAGAAATATATATATATATGTATATATATACATGTTTTTTTATATCATATATCAAAGGTGCGTTTTGGAATAGTAGCACTCCATCATCACAAATCAGAAACAAGTCAGCTCCAGTCATCTCTGTGAGATGTTCTCCACTTACTTGGGATAAGAAGAGTCCCCTAGCCCGAGTACAGCACAGTCCAGCTGGCATAGAGACCCGGCAGGCAAAGACTTCCTGAACAGGAAACGCCAGAAGTTCTGCCAAGAGAGCAAATCAGTATTGAATATATAGCCTATGATACTGTAAATAAAAAAACTGATATTTTGATTGTGCTTTATTTTATTATTATTCTATCTTCTTCCCTTTTCTATATAACCTGTCTTTTTATGTATGGTTTTTATTGTCTGCGGTTATTAAGACCAAATTTCGCCTCAGGGATAAACACAGTATCCATTTGAATAAAACATTTATAATGTTTGTTTGGGCAACATTACCTTCATGTTATCAGGGGGGTCTCCTTGGCCAGTGGTGGAACACACAAATATGACCAGAGACTCAGAGATCAGGTTGGCCTATTGAGAGAAAATAAAAGAGGAGAGGAGAGTGCTACAATACAACTCTTAGAAGGCATGAGAAACACATATCCATCCTTATCTATTTCAATATAAGGCCAAACCAAAATCATTATTTGGCTTGTTCTCTCTAAAGAAAAACAAGTGGGAACATTTATGCAATAGGTTTATTCTAATGTAACAGCCTAGCTTCACATAATGGAACGAATCAGAAAAGAGATGTACTTTAAAATCTTTATTGGCAAATACAGAGGCAGACGAGTTGAAACTAATAGTATCACTAACTAGCAGCCAACAGATGGCCATGCCATTTTTATCCACACTAAAATACATAAAAATATGACCTAGAGCAACCAAGAAGAAAAGGTATCAATATAAAACATTTGATTCAATATTAAAAAAGCTTTCATCTTGCTGTTGAACTAACCACATTGTAGCCATCCAGCGGTGCCACCTGGTTCTGGATGTGCTTCCTCTGGGCCTGTCGTCCAATCCGTTGGGCCGTGTCCTGGGCGGTCCCCGTCTGGCTGCCGTACAGGACCAGCAGCGAGGGCAGCGCCATTCTGGGGGGGGCGCAACCTGATCTTACATCACCATTTTATATTCCACAGTATCGTCTATGTAGCTAATGCTATGCCAAATAATCCCATACATTTGAATCATTATAGTATACACATAAGCAACACACACACACCACAGATATGATATTTTCATAACTACCAACTCATAGCCGCCTAGGGTATCAGCATCTCAACATTATATATCCTATAACAATATTCTTGTTATGACCTTGGTTCCCATCATGTGTTTACATATATAGAACCTCACCTCTCTGAGAACCAGAGAAAGCTACACAATGTTATGCTGAATTTACTTCTCTCAGTTTACAAGGCAAAACCTAATAATAACTGCTCATCCTGGGTATTCGTGATCTATATTCACGACTTTCAACATCATAAATGTTGACACATACAGATAGGCATGTTTAAGAGAGACTGAGGCTGAGATTACTAATTATTGTCATTATTAATGACAATTCTCTAATTAATTCATTGTTTTTGTTGCATGTCTGATTGTTATAAAGACAAATGCATGTTTGTACAGAGATTTTATTTTATTTTACATTGTAGGACCACCATAAGATGGTCTATACTGTAGAGACCATGTTAAATATGAGGACACGATTGTCTTGTCCTACTCAATCAGCATTACACTGGTAAATACTTTGCGTGGTACCCTCTTGTTGACCCCTTGTTGCATCATAACATTAGGAGCTAACCTCAATTAATAACTAGTTGAGAACCGGATCCCTTATTCGGTTATATTTCCAAATATATTTCCGAAATAATGACGTTAATAAGGACGGATTCAACTTGCCTTCCAGCTTCGACAACCTTTCTTTTATAAAATAATCAATAATTATCTGTATAGAGAGGAGTTTATGAAAATGACTTGATCATACAGTCCATGTAGTGGTCTAGGACGTAACGCTTTACGGCAATTCTTCTCGGGCTGTGATTGGTTTGTCAAATCGCTCTTCAACGTGACGTCCAGCAGACGTAAATGTATATTTTTATTATTAATTTATTTCGGGGATATGAATGATATAGTAATCGTAAAATTATAAAAAGGTTATTTTTAGAAACGAGTTAATAGTAATTATGCACATTTAGCATATTATGGATGATTTAAAAACTATACCAAACTACTCTGAAAAAACAAGAGTAGGCCTACTAAAAACAAGGAGAAGGAAGGACAATCGGCATAAATAAGATACAGCTTTGTGCTTTTCGGGGGGGATATTAAACAGAAAAGGAAAAAGAGAAAAATGACTGATTTCAGCTTATGACAAGAAGCAATGTGAAAACTAATTAATTAACCATTAATAATTAATGGTTTTCTCTCCACTAAATGTTTAGTTAGATATTTATAGTTTGAGAACCACTTGTCATCTAAATATCTCTATGGAATCATATTGTATATGCATATAATTGCATATGGTTAAATGTACAAAATCGGAAAACCAATTGACACAAAAAGACACACAACTACAATTTGATCATTTCTTTTGATTAAACATTTATATGTGATAATTTACACTTTATACACTCTTGATAATATATTGATATCTAAGGACTTGAAACAGGCTAGGTATAAGATTAGTATTATATTAGTAAGAGCACTTGAATGAAGATATATACCAGCTGTATATACCACCACGTTATCCAGAACTATAGATAATTAGGCTATCTATAACTATAGATAAAATGGTTATTTAAATCCTGTGTTAGTCCATATGGCATGCATGGCAATCATACGAAAAGATTTGCATGAAGACAGAATGTTACAAACAGGAGACCAAGGAGAATCTCAGACATGTGGAAACATTTTTACACAAAAACGGTGCCCATCCTTATGAATGTTAATCTCCCTTTCTGATTGATGATGATGGACAGATATCAGTTAGAGCTGAGTAGAGGGGCCTTTGGTATACAACAGGACGAGCGCCAGCATTACGTCATAGCACTTAGCTGAGACCGGAGTTAGAGTAGAGCAGGAGGTTGGTGGTGCACTGGTGAACAGTCAGCAATCCTACCCTAAGACATAAGGTGATTGATATATTGGATATTATATTAGAACTTGCTGAGATTTTTCTTCCTCAAGACATTTACAGGTAAAAGGCACAGATCCTGTATGCAGCCACACCGAGACACAAAACAGTAACCGATGGATCCTTGCATGACATGAACCCCCTCTGGGCCATGTAAAAATGTGTTAGTGTTGTGTGTTCCACCATTTCAAAAACATTTGCCACCATAAAACACGTTTGATTTCCTGCATGTGGTCTACAGCACCAGACCATCATAAATATATTCAACAAAAAAACAATATTAAAATCGACTCCAGCTCTAACGTTATGGTGACAATAAAAGTGCCTTGACCAATTGGAATACATTTTGCATAAAAGCCTCATCCTCTACGTCCACGTTACATGTGACTACAGCAGCCTGCGTTGAACATGCGCGCACTGCGGTGCGGTGTGTGACAGGGGGAGGGACGAGCTGGTCGGGGGGGGGGGGTGCCTAGCTCTGGAAGAGGCGCACGCGCTGGGTGATGTTGCTGCGACACAGGGGGCAGTTGAGCAGGGCGTCGTTGCACACCAGGCAGCTGCACACGTGGCCACAGGGCAGGAAGATGACCTGCGACTGGAGATGGAAGAGGAAGAAGGAGAAGACGAAGGACGACAACATACAGCCGTCAGACACGCCCACATCATTTAGTATCTTTTATTGTCCATGGTATTCATGTAGATGAATTTTAGATGAATCTCTTTTTTATAATCCTGTTTATGTTGTATGTGTATGTTATGTGTGATGGAAATTCAAGGTCCGGGACCTTGAATTTCCCCTTAGGGAAATCATCATCATCATCATCATCATCATCAGTCATGTTGACCCACCAGGGCTATGTGTATCCATCGGTGTGTGTACATGCAGAGGGAAACGAGGTTCGGTGTGGGGGTAACCGTAGCTACGGTCGTCTTTACCCGGTCGAGGGACGAGCCGATCATAAACACGGTTTACGTGGCTGCCACGGTAACCGGATTACAGAGGGAAGTTTACGAAGTACAGTCGTGCTTACATCCTTCCAAATTTGAGGAGCATAACATTGAACGATGCTGGATTTTCAGTTAGGTATTCACGGCCTGTAATAAAGCGAGGAGTGAAAGCGAAAGGCGCGATCCCCAGTCAGAGTTCCAGGGAGTCTAGCGGTGCTGACTGCTGGGACCTGTCCAGGGATCGCCTCTTCTCTGCCCTGCTTTAGTGTGGTTGTTTCAGCACTTAATTCGGGATCTAACATGGAAAACTCCAGCTCGGCAGTACTCAAGTGTCACCATAGGTGAATAACGTGGTCTAACCGACGAGTGACTCTAAACTATAAGAGAGTGTTGTCCTTACCCCCCTCTCCATGCAGACCACACACTCAGAGCTGCCCGGGTCCATGCTGCTGGAGGCTGACGGGGTGACGGGGGTGTGGGGGGGGCTAGGGTATGCAGCAGCCACGTCACTCCGCAGCGGGGAGTCCGGAAAGGGAAGAGGTGCTGACGGTGCTGACGGTGCTGACGGTGCCACGGCCTCCTCCTCCTCCTCCTCCTGTGGGATGGCCTTACAGGCTCCTGGCACACAGAGGAACAAGGAAACAGCACGAGTCAAGCAAGGAAAATTCACACATCATGGATAATGACTCTGGGATTATAGTCATTAGCTAATGAGTTTGCTACACTCCAATTAACACCAGGGTTAGGGTTTGTCGAGTGTCCCTTCGTTCTCGATTTTTACTAATGAATTAACTGTTACAATGCCATCTGGGATCGTCCCTAGGTTCTCAACGGCCGCTTTAAGAGGAATCGGTGGTTGGTGCAACTTCCTCAAGGATACCCACCTACAGGAAAGTAGACTGTGCCCTTCCTGGATATCATTTACACATGTTTCTACGTGTCAGAGGAGCGCTACTGCTCTAGAGGTCAGGAGTGTACCTGCAGGAGAACCGTAGGAGCGTTTCTTGGCCCAGTCCAGCAGCGCTTTCTGGACGCCGACTTCAGTGACACCGAGCTGAGGGGAAACAAGACCACCCTTATCAGTCTGCAACACCGCCTAATAACTATTATTATCATCTAAAACATACACATAAACATGCACAACTACATTCCGTGCGTAGCAAGAGTGAACTGACCTTGCGGAGGTCAGAGGGGCTCATGTGGTGGAGGGTTTTGGTTGTGATTCTGTGGTGAGCCAGGGTGGGCATGTGGTGCTGAGCAGACAGCTTACACAGCAAGTTCACCAGCTCCTTCTCCAGGCCTGCTTCCTGTTTAGACGATACATACAAATACTGATTCGTCACACATTTCCCGACTTGGATTAATACTCAAGTATCATATTATCGTAGTTTATCGAGACAATATTACATCCACTGTACATCTACATGTACTTGTGTACATGTAGATGTACTTGTGTACATGTGTACATGTATGTGTACATGTACTTGTGTACATGTAGATTTAAATCCCAATATGGGTATTCATGCACGCATTTTGACGAGGCTGCCATGTGTTTTTTTGAATAAAGAAATATATGTAAAGAGAGATTAGATTATTAGAGAAAATTATTATATCATCAAAATGATGGTGAATGAATGGTTTAAAAAAGGTACAATGTGCATCACATACATCATAGTACAGTACACATTGTACCGTACTACATCATAAAATGACCATGACATTTCATCAGAGATAAATATATAGCTAAAAATACTGGCTTCTCCGACCACAATGCTACAGCCATTTTTCCCTTTTTGACAGTACAGTTCCGTACAGTATGTTTGTTTCTGTTTTGGCGTGTGTGTTATGATTTACCATAGTACCCCGGGTTGCCAGATATTCAACAAATTGGCACATAAACACAGTTGTGCTGTAGCCATGGAAGCAAGAGAACAATCTGGATCAACTGAGATTGCACTAGATTCTACCCAACCTGTCAGCGGACAATTCCTTGTCCGCTGACTTCTAATGTTTTCTGCTCTGTCTCTCTTCTCAACTCCCACATCTCCCTTAACTCATGTTGTGAATTTGGGTTGTGTGGTTGTGCTCCCCCGTACCTGCATGCGCAGTGACAGTGGCTTAGCATCCAGCAGCCTCTGGTACTGGATCATCCAGTAGTTCTGCTGGTTGGACTCAGACTTGAGTTCCATCTCCACCTGAGACACGAGACACGAGACACGCACACGCGCACACACACACACACACACACACACACACACACTCAGAAATCCATCTCTGCCAGCATAATAGGAGGGTTTCACATGATGTCACCCACATTCCAAGCCACCCATAATGGTGGCTTTGACCATGTGTCTATTCTAGAGCTTTCCAGAGGACACGATGGCAGGGCTTGAACTACAGATCACATGATTGAAGGCCTCTTGTAGACAGCAGAGGGTGTAGCAGGAGATCTGGGCGGGGCCTCACCAGAACTTGACGTAGTTCCTGCTCTCTCTGGTCCTTCTGCTTCAGCAGCTGTTGGAGCAGGTCACTAAGAGCAGTACGCTGGTCCCCGAGGACCACCTGCTCTCACACACACACACACACACACACACACACACACACACACACACACACACACACACACACACACACACACACACACACACACACACACACACACACACACA
>NC_140292.1:5298733-5563024 GCF_964030765.1 Micromesistius poutassou | reverse complement strand
ACAAAAACATTAATTTACAGCAAAAGATCTAATGCACTCCAAGAGCAGGGTAAATTTAGTTAGTTTATAAGAACTGTTAAAAAAAATACTAAATTCTGTCGAGAGTCCATTGAGACGTGTATCATCATCGGTCTCTCTGAAGTGCTCTGTCAGGTGACCTGGCCGTCGAGCCACTGACCTGACTACGGATGTAGCCGTGCACACTGTCCTTCTGCAGCTGCAGGGCCTGGAAGGCTGCCTTCTGCATCTCCTCCTGTGGAACACAGTCAGTAAGCATGAGGGTGATCCAGCCCCGTATGTTAAGGACTTAAAGGACAACCCTGGTCTAGGAGAATAAACCATTGATTAAACCGGGTTCTAAAAAAAAACAACATCTGTTAGAAATGTGCTTTGTCTAAATGACTTGGTTGCACTGATTCTGAGAGCATTTGGCATTAGTGCGGCTCATGTAGAGGATATTCAAACTGAATTACAAGGACAGGATATAGTTATGTTATTTCGTATATATATGGAAATAAATGGTTGTTTTTAATTGCAACTTTTAGAAAGTGTACAATCTCCTTACACTATTTAATTACATGGAATTCAGATATAATGACACCGTTAAGAAATAGAAAGCGAGCTCTCTGAAAAAACAGAGACAAAAGGACAATTATTTCCGTACCTCTTGAAGGATCTGGCTGATAGCTTTGGACTTGTCCAGCAATTGCAGCGAGAGCACCTGATCAAACTTCCTATCCAAACTCTCCATGCTGAAATAAAAGATACAAATAAAATTAAAATAACTTTAGTTTATCCGACAGTAAAAAATAATGATGAAATTGTGAATTGTTTTGGTGAATGATTAACAACTTTTTCAGCCACTGAACCCCGGCCCACTTTTTACAAATGTTCTGTGAATCAGTTTCTGGTGCCTGTTGCTAGGGTGGTACTCGGCTCGGCGTGAATAAACAACAAAATGGCGACTCAAGCAACGAAACTGATGGATTAATCTATTTCAAAAATGTATTTCTTTACCTGCACAAAATCAAAAGAAAAGAGCTCTATTCTTTGCGGATATAAGTAACCCCTCCCAGTCTGAAAACTGCTCATACAGAAGAAACATCTGATTTATGAAGTGAAACGAAACACAGATTCACTATGATTATTAAGCCAGTAGATTCGAGTCTTACCTCCTGTAGGCCTCCGACACCAGACTCCTCCTGCGGTAGTCACTCACCTCCTGCAGGTGGGTCATGGAATAGCTGTCTAATAACATCTTCTGCATGGCCACTAGAGGGAGACAAACAAGCAGGTGGATTAGGCAGGGGGAAACAGATGTCGGTGCTCTTCAAATAGACGAACGGAGGCTGTTTCCCAATGTGAAGGAAGCATGCTCAACGGCCGCCCTTTTAAGGACGCCATGTCATAGAACGCCGACAAGCATAGTTCCAATGTTGAGAACACTCGGAAATTCGCGCCTTTTTCGCATCCTTGGTTGTTGAGAATTCCGAGATTTTTCAAGGATGCATCGATGGATCCTCAACGAGCCAAAACCCCCACAATCCTTTGCGTTCACTCGCTGCGCGGGGTATTTAAAACATTGCTTAGTTATCAGAAATATTTTGTGACGTATTGCTTTTTATAGATTAATCATGTAAATGCAAACAATTAAGCTCAAAGACCTGTGCAATTTTTTTCAAACGTTTTTGCAACGTAATGATAGGCTGTATTTTGCATGGATTGATTTGTTTTAATATGAACATAGCTGGTGTTTAAACAAACTACTGTATCCAATAACAATTTCAACAATTAAAATATTACAATATTTACCACTGGAGCAGTATTAAAAAGTGGAAGCGGAAGCGCTTCCACACTAGCAAGTCGTTCCAAACTCTGAACGCTACAATCGCTAGGCAGCACTCTTGCCTCGTCTCCAAAGGACTCGACTCGCAATGAAGCGTTCTAGCAAGGCTGCAGCCTTCACATTGGTAAACAGCCAGAAAATTACAAAGTGGGACTGCCTTTCATGTGATTGTTTGCTGTCGTTTTCAATCTTTCTCTTAACATGAGAAATTATACAACGTGTACAGTGTACAAGTTACAAACAAAGACATTGACTTCATGACGTTCATGTAGTGATTTGAATGGATGGACGAGTCCTCCAAATGTCCCAGGATACTTACTGGCCACTTCTTTCTTCCTGAGAGAATTAGCTTCATCCTGTGTGATGGCAGTCAGATGCTCCATACGGATTCTAGTTTTGAAAATACAAAATCAATGTCTCATTCAAGATTTGTTTTGTGACGCCCTCATGCTAAGCGAAACAACAACAATCGTGTTTCTAAATTAAATGTTTTTTTAAATTCCGTCTCACCGTTCTTCCTCCAACGCCTGAAGAAACTCTGAACTCTTCTTTTGTCTGTGTGGATGAATGGAGATGTGTATAATAGTATGCCCCAAGCACATGTAAACCATCCCCTGGCCAGTGTTTTCCTTTAAACTAGTTCAAGACTAGTTTGACTTTTTTTATTTTATTCTTGCTTTGATTTGTTTTTGGTCTCATCGTAGGTCACTTTGGGTGAAAGCGCCCGGGGGCTAAATGACTAAAGGTAACTCATGTGAAGGTACCTGGTGTTGTCCATGAGCATGCTGCTCACGCGGCTGGTGATGTCCTCCTCCGCCTGCCGCACCCGGGCAAGGATCAGGACCCGGTCGGCCTCCAGAGCCCTCTGCTGCTGAGACACGCCCTGGTCCAGGCGCTCGCGCTCCTGCAGAGAGACCCATCACAACGGCTTAATGGTCCATCGTGGAGGATGATCAAACAATGATGTCTCTAGGTCTACTCGGGATTAATGTTTCCATTTACCCTTGCATCTACAGTTCATTTTTGCTTTTAATCTAATGACAATATAGACATATTTTATTTTGGATTTTCATGAATGTTTTACATTTTCATCTGGTTTTATAAAATATCTAAAAACGACTAGAACTAGGTTATGTATTTTATTGAGTTGTGTTCAGACATTATCCCAAATGTTTCTGCCCATGTTGTTAATACTTTGACAATGTAAACTCTAAGCATACTTCACAAAGTATGAGAAATACAGTCACAAAGGTAGGGGTACCAGTTTGACTGAGTGGAGGACGTCCTCCTTGTGGGAGCTGTTCATGAACAGGAGATGCGTGTGCTCCTTCTGCCTCTCGTCCAGCTGTCGCTCAAAAGCCAGCTTCTCCTGCTGCTTCTGCTCCTGGTGACGGAGCAGGGAGGAGGTGTCATCACATGGATGATACTCACGATGAAAGTAAAGCCCTGCATTAGAGTCACTCAGCCAAACGTAACACAGCAGATCCAGTATATAGGTGTTCATGTTGTTTACATTTGTTTGAGCTACTCTTTTTGCAGCTCAGATGATACCTTTGTGTGTGTGACCTACCTTTCTCTTCTCATAATCATTGAATTTAGTCTGCATCAAGAAATGGAAAAAAAAAAAGGTTAATTATTCATCCAACATGACAAACAATTTTAATCACATAGACTCTTTTTTTTTTTTTACAAGGTCAGAGATCATTTCAATTTTGACCACCCTTCATGTACATAACATTACATGGCATTCCTTAGACAAGGGCTTTAATGATGCAGGTTTAATTATCTTATTTTTGACATAATGCCATATATTTAGCAGCTGAAAGTGGCAGTCTCAATCCTTGCTCACCTGCCAGACCAGTTCGGTGCTGTCGACTGCATCCTCATTAGATTTGCAGCAGTCATTCTCCAACACCGGCAACAGGTACTGCGATGGAGGGCAGTATTCCTCCCCCAGTTCTACACAATCACAGGAACAAACGCAGTGGGGTCCACATTAATATTAGCATACTGGGTTTATTATAGCTTGTCTTCCACACGGCAGCAGAGATTAAGATTTGTATTCAACATGCTGGTGCAGAAGCCTACTGAAGTTGCCATGACAACAAGTACAACAACAGAAGAGTAGTGCCAGTCATGAGCTGTGTTCGAAATCGTTCCCTATTCCATCACTCACTATTCCCTATATAGTGTTTATGATATAGTGAATTATATAGGGAACGAACAAACGAGAATTCGGACACTACGCTGAACATTTCTGAACATCATTTGCGTCAGTAAATGCGCCCGCATTGCATTGTGGTATACGGGAGTAACATGTAGGGAACATTGTATGTATGGGTATTTTATAGTGCACTATATAGTGAATGAAATTAACCGCTGAGAATTCGAACAGCACTACAAAATGACGAGCACCCTATATAGTGCACTATATCCGTGACAGGGAACGATTTCGAACACAGCTATTGTGTTTAAATGAAAGAAAGAGGAAAAAGATGAAAGAGGACATCATTCAGTTCTGCTAATTACTCAATTCAGGAAATAATGACATTTAGCACATACACTTTATCTCTGAAGAGCACGCATTACTAGGGACTACACACACACTGGCTCCACATATGGTTTACACCACAAGAATGGGAGTTATGAGTTATGAGTTACAGCCAGTTGTTGTTTTTCTTATTGCAGTGGTTGAAAAAGTACCAAGATGGTGGCCTGGAATGTGCCTGACATCATGTGAAACCCTCCTGTTGTGATTGGTTTAACAGTGACCAATCTCTTTGGGGCAAGCATAAAATAATAAAGGAGCTCCTTGTGCTGATGATTAAAGGGGTAGTTCAGGATTTTGGACATCGGGTCTCATTTCCAAGTGAGCCAGTGTGTTATTTATCATTGGAGACCGTTTTCAACACTTTTCATTTAGTCCTTCTAGTTGCAGAAATTGCTGGTGCTAGGCTAGAGCAAGTCGAGGAGAACTGCTAGCCTGCCAATAAAAACAGTTTTACCCACTCCAAAGTACACCCGATGCAAACTAATTATTAGGGATGCACCAAAATTTCGGCCACCGAAAATTTTCGGCCGAAAATGGCCCAAAAGCGCATTTTCGGCTTTCGGCCGAAACACTTTTATCACAGAAACAACACGGCCGAAACAGGAAATTGTGATGACGCAAACAAAAACCGTGGCCAGCACACGCTTGTCTGGATAAGCACCTCTGCGCCAACATGTCTGCTGTGTGGGCATATTTCCATATATCTGAAAAAGACTAAATGTAGTAATCTAGAGAACCAGCTACAACCTTGTTTTCATCCAAACGAGCCGTCTTTAGCGACAGCTCGCTATGAGACAGCTTCTATGAGCTGTCGGCTATCAGTTTAGGGACCGGCCGCAAAGTGCCGACAACTTCTATGAGCTGTCGGCTATCATCTGGAGCTTAGGGACCGTCTGCAAAGTGCAAAACGGAAAACGGTGTTGTTGTTTTTTCAGTGCTAAATAAATATTTTTATACTTTTAATAATTGTAATTGATTTATTCTTTGAATTGCAATGCCTTGATTTTAGTGAGGTTAGTACACAGTCATAGCTATAAATGCAATGATAGGCCTACTAATAATTGGCATAATTTATTTCGGTGTTTCGGTTTTCGGTTTTCGGCCTTGGTTTCCTCATTTTCGGTTTTCGGTTTTCGGCCTTGGTTTCCTCATTTTCGGTTTTCGGTTTCGGCCAAGAATTTTCATTTCGGTGCATCCCTACTAATTATAATGCCCGACTATCGATGTAAATGTCTGTGTTGATAGAATAATATTAGAAATAAAACTATCCTTGTATCGCAATGATCACATTACATTTTGGGGGACTACTTTCTCGGCGGAATTTCACTTTGCTCCGGTGTAGCAACCAATTCACTACAGCAGAAGGTAAACAGAGTAGGGATGTCACGATACCAAATATTTAGAAGTCGGTACCAATACCAGTGAAAATCCACGATTCTCGATACCATTTCGATACCACGGTCAAAAACAAAACAATAAATCCCATGTACTTTATTTATTAAAAACATTTAAACATTCCAAAAAACAGTGGCACTGGCATGTAGCCTTCAAGTAATGAATAAAAATAAACCACTATTAACATTACAAAAAAAGAACAGTGGCATGTAGCGTTCAAGTAATAATAATTAAAAAAATAATAATACGCGCTGAAAGCAGGCAGTCATGCAGCTATGCGGCTGGCGTTTACACTTGCGTGCATGGCGGGGTTTAAAACATAACTTCCAACCTAATATTAAGTAATATAACGCAGGTGCGCAAGGCAGCCACAGGAGACGCCAACATTGCCAACACAACTGCTCGGTACCGCGCCGTATTAATTAACCAAGTTTTGAAAAGAAAAAGTATTTGAAGCGAATAAGCAACGCTGTTTTTGATTTGTTTATTTGGTTTTGAACGAATAATTTTGGATGCATGCATCGGCTTTGAGTTGGTTTGTTTAGGCTACTTTGAAATTGCATACGCTCGCAACACACACGCACACGCGCACACGCACGCACACATTCACCGCCGCACCTACTACAACCTGCCGATCTTCAATCAAAACAACATCATGTAAGTGATGCCGAACGCAGTCGTACCATGCGTGTTTAGAAGCGCAACATTGAAACGGGTCCCGTCTGAAACAGTCGCGCGGCGCAGCGTTCCAAACGCAAAGTACTTCCAGACGCGACTCTTGTTATTCTTTTTATCGACGAGTCGAGGCGGAGCCGTCGCACTCGCTGCAGCTGCCGTCTTCCATGTTCCCGTGTAGGTGTATATGCTGCCCACGTGACGTCCAGAGGAATTGCGTCCTCGGTACCTACGGTACCTACGGTCCTAAGAAAAACGAGTACCGTCACGATTTTTGAATTTTGGTATCGACTTGGTACCGAAGTATCGGTTCTCGTGACATCCCTAAAACAGAGAAGCGCACTCCAGGTAATATCAGTCCGCCACTGCCGTAGCTTGCTTCCAACTACAGGGATTATAAACTAATTGCAATGCGATGCAAGGGTAAGTTTATTTCTAACACTATTCTATCAACACAGACATTTACATCGATAGTCTGGCATTATAATTGGTTTGCCTCGGGAGTGGGTTTTTATTGGCAGGCTAGCAGTTCCCCTCGACTTGTGCTAGCCTAGCACCAGCGATTTCTGCAACTAGAAGGACTGAATGAAAAGTGTTGAAAACAGTCTCCAATGATAAATAACACACTGGCTCACTTGGAAATGAGACCCGATGTCCAAAATCCTAAACTACCCTGTGAGAAAGTGAAACCTTTCTCACTTCCAGCGACAGGACGGTTCGATTGCTATGTTTGAAATGGTCCCCCCTGACACATGGTATGGCCTAATGGGCCTTGATTGGTCCACCTGTGACTAATTAGGTGGCCTATTTAAGGGGTGTCGCATTGTTTGTTTGGGAGGGTAAGGAAGAGGTGGCTTGACGTGAGGCCACTACTTACAGCCTCCTGTTAGGCTAAATAATGCTGTATTTCAGCTAGAAAATTGCTAACAGCTTTTCTTTTATTCTTTGCAAATGTTAATTTGTATTTTTGGAACCATTGATTTATTTTGTTTATTTATTGTTCGGTTTGTTTTTTGGGAAGTGAATAAAACTTCTCTTTTTGGAATTGCCCTCGTCTCACTCTCCAATCCAGTAGACCACATCCCGAAGTGGAGTGAGCCGAGAGGTTCATTTCCACATATCCCTTAAGTGCAGCTATGTCAATGTATTTATGCTGCCGATATGTGAATGTTTATAGAGCTGAAGATAGGTCTGTAGGTATACCTATATCTGTAGATATATCTATATGTGTTTATGATATGTCAATGTGTAGGCTTATTTACCCACGCATGGGGTCAGCTAAGCTCTGGAGGTAGAGCGGGTTGACTTGTAACCGGAAGGTTGCTGGTTCACTCCCCGGCTCCTCCTAGCTGAGTGAGCTCCCAACCAGCTGGCTGTCGCCTTGCATGTTTGACTCCGCCGTCGGTGTGTGAATGTGTGTATGAACCGTTCGCTGTAATTCACTTTGGATAAAAGCGTCTACTAAATGCCCTGAATGTAATCGTAATATGGGTCTCTCACCGGTACAGAGGAACTGCTGGACGGTTTCCGTACCCCCGGTACACACAGACGCCGGAGGATATGACATCATGGTAGCGTCAAGCGTTAAGCTCTGTCCAAAACACACACAAACACAATTCCAATTGTGATTCATCATCGCACATATGATATACTCACAGACACCAAGGGATTATATAGAGAGCAGTCTTGTTTTCAACCTCTCATGCTTTGTTCGTACACACGTACCTCCAGTGTTTTGATGTGGGCCAGGGTTTTAGGGAGCTGACGAATGTCATTGTCGCTTATATCCAGGGTCCGTAGGCTCCTCATGGATCCCACAGATTCTGGCAGTTCCTTGAGACAGTTACCTGTGAAAAAAACACTTTTGTCAAGTTTCATATATCCTTCAGAGGCAATAAGGTGGACACCAAGCACTGCTTACATTTGACATTGAGCGTCTGTAGGTGTTGTAAATCTCCAATGGATTCTGGAAGAGTCTTAATCTGGTTTTTCTCCACATTTAAAACCTAAACAGAAAAACAAATATGGAGCCAATGAAGATTACTTTTTTTGCTGTCGTGATTTGATCCATTTCAGTATTGAGCGCAATATAGACAGTGGTCGTACCTGAAGGGATCTGAGCTTCCCGATATCGTCTGGAAGTGAGGTGAGCTTGTTCTCATGCAGATCCAACACCTTGGGTGGACATTTGGCAGAATGGGTATTAAGGAAACAGAGCACAAGATAAGAACCCAATAGGATGGGACCTAGGTTTTGAGATGCTAGGAGGGCTGTTATGTTTGTACCAACCAGATTGGTCATTTTAGATCATTTTCTATTGGCTTCAATACTTGGGCCTACCAGACAGTAGAGCATCACATTATTTGCTTCCACAATACTTGTATCGTCAGGTTGATTCAGAAATCAAAGTAAGCCACAAACATCTATGTTATCTTAGCAGGAGCTAAATAATGGTACCGTCCTACAGAGGGCGCTATACTGTATTCCCCAATAGCCCAGTTGCTTCAACTAGGTTTGGTTCTGTTTGGCTACTTTAATAAAATAAAATGGCAGACCCGTAGAACCCAAGCTCAGATTAAAAAAAAGGAAAAAAGAAAGCAAATACCACTGACAAACAGTTTTGCTGGTTGTGTTTTTGGCCCACACACACACAATGACTTTAGAAACTGGCATCTCATAATTTAGTCTTGCTGTCCTTTCCATACCTTTAGCGTCATAAGACTGCTGACGTCACATCCCTTTGGCAGGAAAGTCTTCAGCTCATTACCATGAAGGATGAGGACCTAGATGAGCCGAGAAAGTAAGGATTATTGTTCTGATCACTGGTCAGGTCACTCATTGACCATCTCTGTCCATAAGCATAGCATCTCGGTTTAGAGGGGGACGGACAGCATTCTATGCACAGTATCTATATAGCTAGCTTTCCTCCAATACCAAGGTATTAACCCACCTTTTTCTGAAGCACTTTGCTGATGGAAAAGACACAGGATGGGACCTGTGTGGAAAACAAAACAGAATACAATCAACATAACGTTGACTGCTGTGAAACGAAGACCTTGCCCAGTTAGCCAAGTAAATTTGGATTGCAGATGGAAATTTGCCAAATGCTCTAATCTGGTGCAATTCATCACTTCTCTAGTGTAGACTTGCAAATAACAATGTAACAAAACAAATGACAACTTTGTTACAGACCACAATCATAACGTCAATCTAGATACTCAAACACACAAATATCACATGACTTAAGGCAAAGATATATTATCAGTCAAATTCTAAGAAAAGAACAACAACACATGTAACAAAAGGGGTAAGGGTCATTGGTTCAGAAATGAAGCCAGTTGAGAAAAAATGACATAATTAAACTGGAGTATAGCTTATGTCAATCATCAAGGTAGAGCTGTTGTATGTCATGTACTCCAATTCAACAATAAAATATTACAATATTTTGCAGCATACAGCTGACTAAATAAAGTAGATCTGCGCCCACAATTTCAAAAGTGTGGCGTGCGTTCATGTTATCACGTGAGATTCCATCAATTTGAATATTCAAACTCTGAATATCAGCTTTAAATGCTGCATCACTGTTCATCTTCACTGCTGCAACAATAGATAAGGGTACTCAAACTTCAACCATTACGTCATGCTGTGATGCAGACGATGGCAGTTCAATACAAACAAATGATTCAAAAGCGTTGTGAACACACAAATAATATGATTGATTTTAGAGACTCATTAATGTTGGCGGTAGTAGTAAACAACTAAGATGCAGCGTCATAAGCATATTGCCACCCACCTCAGACAGCTCACACCCTGAGATGTCCAGTATATCATCTGCACCGGCCTCCTTGGACTGCAAAACATAAACCTTATGCTATAACCAAACAATGCTCCAGTTTGGAATATACATTTTCTATTTTAATTCAAGAAAGACATTAACATACAGAAACATATGTAATTTAGGGAATAATAACATGGTTATAAGGCAATCCCATTTTCAGCATCATGGGTAGGGCTTTACTTTAAGACCTCATACCTAGTATTATGGCTACTACAGAGCAGAGTCGAGAAACACACATAAATATTGTTGTTTTTTTACCAGACACAGCTGATACTCAAGACGTTTCTTGGACTCGTCACTGGGTTTCCTCTTTTTGAAAAACAACGGCATTATGGAAGAGGTATCCTCCGCTTCTTCTCGGTCTTCTGTCTCCCCTCCCGCCCCTCCTCAAAACAAGTGCCGCACCAGTGACTTGTCTCGGATAGGCCTACTACACAAGAACGAATTGACAGTATACAGATGAACAAGGATAACAGTATTCGTAATAACACGAAGAGGAACACGAATGCGTTGTGCCCTATGTGAGGCTAGATGTTAGATTAGTATTTATCAACAACCCAAGTCGTGCATATTAACGGATGTTAGTACGTTAATATAACAACCTAAGTGACATTCGATAGTTATGTTAGACTGCTTCTCCTGATGTGACACAAGTTAACGTTGATGTGTTTTCCAGGCTTTTCAGGATTAGTGATTCACACATTCATGCTAACGCTAGCATGCCCTCCGTGTTGATGTACTGTTGGCCAAGTGTCGTTGTTTTGTCAAGACAAATGTGATACGACAGCTCTGAATACACGCTTCACGTTAACAACAAACGAGCTCAAAGTAACGTTATTGATCTAAAGCTCATATATTGATCTTGTAGTCATATATAACAGCGGCAAAGGCAACTCCGTAACGGGTAGGACGTTAAATCGCTGTCACTCACCGTGTAAACCTTAGTGTTGGCGATCTCAGGTGAATAAGATATGAACGTTATCCAGTTCGGTTGATTTAAGTTAAAATGGTAAACATCAGCTCCTTCTTGCTATCCCTGAAAACATGTCACTTGGCCTAGTGGGCGGAGCACAACCCTATGAGCATCGATGACATCGGATTTCCAGGGCCACCCAATAATTACCCCAAACCCTCACTCATTTGTCCATTTATAATCCATTACCAAAACATCATTATTTCAACCTCATACATTAATGAACCACCAAGATGGTTTCACTTTTATACATACCAGTACCCTCTAAACATAAAAAAAGATGACCTTTATACATACAATTACGATATTCTGGAAACCCAAATGAATTGTTGAGTTGCCCATAAAGTAAAGACTAAATGAAGCAAGCGTTTGTAAATTTATTTAGTCACTATTTCTGCACCACAGAACTTCATAAACCACAATGCATTGCGTATCTAAACCAGTGACCTCATGGCGAAGTCGGGAACCAGAAAATAGAAACATGTAGTTTTTAAAGCGATCTCAAAACATAAAATAGCCATGAGGGATGTAATATCCCCAAATGTCTTGTCAAGAAAATGCTAAAAGTATGTTAATACACATCTCAAAATCAGATAATCTCACATTTACACTTTTTACTGATTTAAATTAAATAAAACACATCTAAACAAATCGAATGTTTAATATGGGATGTATGCTTATAACATGTTAGAACAACACTCCCGAATAATTTGCATGTGTCACAAGAAAACATGTGTTGTTTCTAGAATCAGAGTGTAGACCTAACCCATGACATATTGATCTTCGTAACTTTTGGGGATAGTGGGGATAACTAGATCAACCATATTGAAGGCTTTTGTGAGATGTAAGAGAATTACACATTAGAGAAGAAGAAATTTGATTTGATTTTGGTCTGATTGGGATCAGACCAGAATCAGTGGGACACACGTACATTTTTTTGGAAGTCCAATAGTCTTCAGTCATTTATCAGTATGTTATTTCAGTATATAATATGATAAAATACGTTATAGAAATAACATTATATTGATAATTATCTTAAAGCAAAAGGGCCCCTATTTGACAATTTGACCTTTGATCTTAGCCATTTGTGACAGACAAATTATTTGGGAATAATCAGATAGGCTACTACTGGAATTTAAGTTGTCGTTAAAGTATTTTTAGACCTGCCTTTTCAATCCTTTTATTTTTTTTATGAATGTGATCTCAATGGTCTATACTAGGAATGGAAATCCTCAGTTAGGAATGGAATTTATTTTGAAGCAGGACCAACATGACTGTTGCACCAGATTTTAAATTAATATTAATGTATAATGGAGATTTTTAAACAATTCCCCCGATGGATTGATTCGTGAATGGGTGCGTTTTATTCTTAATAACTTTCCACTTCAAATATGTTTGCATGAACTGCAGAGGCAAAGTTACATCATTTATTTCAAACACACGCGGCTATTGTCAGCGGACGTTGTGAAGTAATTTGTCCAGCAGATGTCACACTTTCCAAAGTTTTGTCAAATTCATAAATCAACGATTATATTTCATCAACCGAGTTGATTATTATTTAAAGTAGTGTTTATAGTAGGCTTTTGTTGGCTGGTTATAGTAATGTATATCAACCAGCTCCCTAGCTCCAGAGCTCACTGATCTCTGGCGAGACAATAAAATTAGGTTTTAGTTGTTCTCGCCTCTGCGTAGCCAGCCAACAGGATACGGGTTTAGTTAGAAGACCACAAGAGGCAGCAGGGGTAGACTATAAATAAGCACCTGATTAAAGGCGTTGACACTGATCTCAGATGTGATTATTATCGTGCTCGGGTTGAACTTTCCTTCAGCGTAAAAAACAGAACAAAAAAGACACAGAAGCCTATTACTAGTGTGTAGGCCTACACTACCCCCACACCTAAAATGTGACATACAAAATTAAAGCCTGTTTATAACTTTGTTTTATGTGACATTCGCTTAAGCTTAGTTTTATAAATCCCATTTTGTTCCAGAAAGAATAAAAAAAGACTTAGTAAGACAAGTCGACATCTGTTCCATTTTCCTCGCAGCAAATACCTCCATATTTATCTGTCGGTCGAAGAACCGTGGATTGGAATTGATAAACAGAAAAAGGGTTTTTGGCAGGAATTTCCAATCAAACATTTCATGTTGCCTACAATAACCTGCATAGGAACTTGATCACGAGCTCTTAGGCTTATTTTAAGAACAACCTGTTTTATCCTGAATATATAGGCCTACGTATATTCTCGGAAAGTAAATAGAAGTTAGACCATGTCAGCCGTTACACTTTTAACTGAACTGTGTGCCATTGTATTGGAATGAAAGACGTTTTATTTCAGACCCAATGCAAGATGCGCTGCGATGACATTCATCACTTGAGTGTGTGCCAAATTAAACAGCCTGATCTATTCTGCACACAGTGGACCCACAGTAGCTCAATAAATTATGTTGGTTTAACATAAATCAATTGACCAAACTATTAAAGACAAATAAAGCTTAGCTCAACCACAATAGGGCCAATATTTGTCATGCTGAGGAAGTTGATTATTTTCTTCACAGTGCTTAACAGTGCTGGGGTTATATAAACACCTATTCATTAGGCAAAGCAAATGTTTCTAACATAGCTATCCATCATTCTGACACGTACCACGCCCACTTTTCCATTAAACCACAGCCGTAAGGGGGCGGTCCGTCTTCTACGTCACAATCGACTCATTTAAATATGCATTCCGTGTGAGTCTGGGACTTGGCGAAGCCTTTACTTTCCCCATAACACTATGTACTAGCTCCCATTCATTTGTAGGCCTAAACTACATACTGACTACCATTAGGGTTTACGGAATGGGACCAAGAAGACGATAGCGCCTGAAAACGACCACACTCGCGCCGAGGTCCATTTGAATACGGAGAAAAAACTTGGAGGACCGAAGATACTCCCGAACTCCTTCGAATCGGCCAGGTAACGTAGCGCTGGCGCGGTGTAAACCTCCTGAACCGCTGCATGTCTTCAGATCATAGGGGGCTTCAACTTTTCAAACTGCACTGACGGGCGTCCTATGTTAGATCGAAAGAGCGGACGGATCTGTGATAGCATAGCACGTTTGTACAAAAGCTTATTAACGTCAACATTTCGGTGAGTAGAACGCATGCGTTTCATCTTGGCCGCACTTGGATTCCAAATCTAACACATTGGAAACACTGTCTGGTGGCTGGCCCAACTATGTGAGACATAACGATCGTTCATGGAATAGTAACTTTTTTGTCATCCAAAGCTGGTAATTCACTTTTAACGTTGGTATGCTACTTTAAAAAATATGGGGTCAGATTTGTTCAGTCTCAAATATTGTCTTTGAATTGGTTCTGATTGTCCCACATTAGGTCTACGTTTAACATCTTCAGCCACAGATTGGATGTAAGAAGCAAGAAGTAATTTCATATTAAGCATTATGTACAATGTAAAACAATGCAACTGTAGATTATTATAGCTTTTGATAGTCCTCTTAAATGGATTGAATAAACGCGGTAAAAGTTGAGCTCTTGATGATAATATCAGTTCCGATTTAGGATAAGTTAATGCTTACAGTCTATGTAATAGTAGTACAATAGCATCACATATTTAAACAAATATTTTATTTTGTCCAATTGCCTACCCTTTCAAAACATAGTTTAATATATGGATCATATATTATGAATATTCAAATTGTGGTCCAGTGTGCTGTTTTAGAACACAACCCTGCAGGGTATAAATTCGATTTTTGTGCAAATGAACCATAGTAAGTCTGTCACCTTAAAACCAAGGCTCATTTATCAGTTTGACTGGAGTTCAGCGATATGCCATATTTTGTTTCACGTCATTAACTTCTATCCTGCTCAGAACAAAGTCTCATGCCAGGCAGGGACACATGCAGTGCAATGCATGTCACAAGAGCTTTTTTCTTGATGATCTCGTCTTTCACGTTTCTCTAAAACAATGGAAGAGTTCAGGCCTCTCAGTTCCTCCTGAAATGTTAAACAGTGATTCAATAGTTTGAGCTTTTCTAAATTACATTATTTACTAATTTAATAATGTATACTGTGCACTTATTTAACTGAAGTAAATGGTTGTAAATTGTGCACTACTGCTCTATTTTAAATATAATTAGCCTCCTAAAGGGATTTCAAGGAGGCTGTTCTATAATAAAAACAGCCAAATATTGACTTGCACACGTCATGAACACCAAAAAGTTCCAATGTAGAGAAGGAAACAGTAAAAAAAGGAAAACAGATTTCTCCATTTGGTTATATATGTATTAAGCTATATAACTATATAGCTTGCTTGTATGGAATATTGCTATGTAGGTTCCCATATACTTGATAACATTGGCTGTTTCACGTGTAGTTGCTGACCTCAGTTAGGCCTTGTTTATGAGGATAGAATGAACAACACTAAACCCAACCAGCCAGGGAAATCTGACAGACAAAAAACTACCAGAGGGACCAGCTATGGTCTTTTCATTGTTCTGAAGTGTGTGTGTGTGTGTGTGTGTGTGTGTGTGTGTGTGTGTGTGTGTGTGTGTGTGTGTGTGTGTGTGTGTGTGTGTGTGTGTGTGTGTGTGTGTGTGTGTGTGTGTGTGTGTGTGTTTATTGTTTTGAAAACACTAAATCAGAAATCGTATGGGGGGGTGGGCCTACATTTTTCTCTCCCAAATACTCTCAGTGCGGGGGCTATAGGAAAAATAATAATAATACAACTTAACAAAAAGAAAACAACCTGTATATGGAATGAAGTTATTTGTATTTATTTAGTTGAAAAATGATCTTCTTAAATTACCCTGGGAAACCACAACTCTCCTCTCCCGTACATAATGAATGTTTATTTTGTAATTTGATAAAATTTTATATAAAACATAACGGTCGATTCTTATCTCTTGATATATTTATCTTGATCATTTATTTAAAAAGGAACATTCTTGACAAACATATGTCCCTCAAAAAATCCTATTTTAATACACAATTGTTTAAATGGGTCTAAGCACTGCTTAGACCTGTGCTATAAACAAGTCTCATGCATTAGAATAGCTTCATTAGAGAAAGAAATGGCTGAGTAAAGAGGGAACGAATGTATAAAAATAAATGTAAAGGTCATTGCAATTAGAATAGTTTGTTGGAATTATTAGTAGATTTCATATATTGTAATATTATATTTGGTTCTGTGATATTCTGCCTTCCCTTTACGTCGAAGGAATAGCATGCTGTGAAATGTATTCCCCTATCCCAGGTTTCTAGATCTTTAAGCCCAAATGGGATGACTCATCAAGGGCATTCCAACGTTGTCTGTTTGTCTTATTGACGCAAGGCTCTTGGTCCTGCTCCATATATTAAACTCTATCGCCATTGGTTTCATAACTTTCAATCTATAGAAATGGTTGAATCAGGGGCCGCGGCAGAACTGACGATTTCCAAACTCCTGATGGACTCAACACTCTGGGTCATTTTCACAAATTCTTCAGGGGCTCTAAAGCCCTGTGTTGATCTTGTAACAAGACTCTTTAGTCCTCTTTGGTTGAACTTGGCCTGCATTGTCCTTTCCTTTACATGCCGTGATGTGTTCTGGCATGAAGCTGCTAAACTTGTTTCACAAGCTTGCGGTGCGAGATAGGCCGCCATGATACTGCAGAATTATATTTAGGAAAAACAATATCCATCGTTGCTTATAGCCGCACACGTACGGCTGAAAACTAAAATAACCGACACAGTTGGAAATGAATGCATGAGGTAAGTTCTATAAACAGGTATACCTCTATCATACTGAGACAAATTGACGGATTAAATAGACTTTTCATTCAGTAGTGGAGTGCCCAGATAAACCAGAAATGAATGCATTTCATAAGGTTGGGGGGCCTTTATATTGCTGGATTCAAGCCTTAATTGATTTCATGCTGGTATTGCGCTGCCTTAGGAATCTGGCAGTAAAGACAGGAAATGGATGAAAAAAATGGAAGTAGTCAGAGAGAGAGAGAGAGAGCGAGGGTCATGTAAGGCATCCTGTGTTTAAACGCTAAAGGAACAAGAAATGCTTTGTTCAGAGTGCACAGAAGCCTTAATGTGCTAAATGCATCTTTTTATTTAGCTCTGTGTCGAGACAGATGCTTGGCCTCTTTGACACAATTGACTTCTGTGTTTCCTGTATTGACCTCATGGATAGATAGAAATCAATCAGCTTCTGATTTAGAATCGATCTGTACAATTTGTGGATGGCTGGTATATTGGCGAATAAGGCAACAGGATACCCCTGTAACAGAAGCCTCTAAAAGCTTTGCATTGTTTCCTAAAGTACCATACATCAGAATGTACAATATTGCAAATGGGAGCCACTGCAGAGCTATGTTTGGCTGAGGGAACTGTTGGCCGAAGCCGTAGCCCATGGGACCGAGAGGGAGAGAGCTGGCCTAGTTGTGATGTCATGACGGCTATTGGGACAACAGTTCTACTGCACCACCTACCCTTCACTTTGAGGACAAATATATGATGCCCCTTTCACAATTGCATGTGGTGTTTCGTTTTCGACTTTTACCATGAACCCCTTTTATTCATACTATCTCACTGCCATTTCGACATCAAAATATAGACGTGGTATTTTGGTAGGACGTCTTGAAATGGCGGTAGATGTCCCTAATATAGGACTTTTTGGAATCATAAAGGAGATGTATGTAGACATTTTATCATTGTGTGTGTGTGTGTGTGTGTGTGTGTGTGTGTGTGTGTGTGTGTGTGTGTGTGTGTGTGTGTGTGTGTGTGTGTGTGTGTGTGTGTGTGTGTGTGTGTGTGTGGGGGGGTGGAGTGGACTAATATGTCTGAGTTATTAAGATTGGTATAGTTTGTCGTTAGGCAAACAGAGCAAAGACTATCTCCTTTGATGTAATTACTCCATGCACTCTTTGTGTGTTTCCTCATTCTACCCTTCCTGAGTCCAGTTTCCTCCTGTCTGATAGTGTCCACCCGGTCCACACTTGCCTTGGGAAGGTGGTTGGAAACCAACCTCTCTGTACTGTATTGAGCCATCTGGTGATGCTATATCTTAGAAGGGGAAAATTAAACAACACGACTTCAGTGTTCTGCACACTGTATATCGCTCCCGAGGTGAAGATTCAAATCCGATTGAAAAGTTGACATCGTTTTTATTAGTGAAAATGAACACATAGGAGGCCTGGGCAATAAATGATCGTATCGTGATAGACTCTTGATCAATATCAATATAAAACATGTTCAATATATATCGATAAGGGACTGGACCACCGAATCTAGCAGCTGGGTTTGTTACACAAACGCGGTTCCATACTTATTTACAATGTTTGAGTGTTTTTCATTGTTGTACCAACATTGGAGTATTTATCAATTAAGAACAGTGGAAGGTCATATTAAGTGTTAAACAAGTGATCCATCATGGTAATCCCTAGTCTTTTTAGGTCATTAAAATTATCAATAGTTATCGATATCGATAAATATGATCAAGCTATATCGTGATATGTCTTTCAGCCATATCGCCCAGGCCTGTGTGAGGACTCGTTGTTCTCGTCGTTGCGTTAACCAACTTGTTTGGCACCAGGAAAAAACTTTATTTATTTGTATATGTCCTTCTACGACCAAACCTTTAGGTTTTCCTGCACCATTAGTCATCATCATAAAGGTTATTTTTTGTACCTTTTTCAAAACAAACTCATCACTATCTTTCTCGCACATAAACGAAAAGAGCGTCAAGCGGGAGATCACGGTCGCACCAAGGACAGTCTTATCATCAAGAAGAGTTGAACAGAAGTGCTGGCAGAAGTACTTTCTGGTTTCTGCAATTCAAAATAGAATAGCAGCCATTCATCAGCAATTGTGATTTTAACGTTCAAATGTCGTAAACATTAAAAACTCAAAATGCACCCGAGATCGGACCGATTTATCTCAACAGCCTACTTTGAAAGCATCGACACTTTTAGGCCGAGTTCATCTGGAACTCGTCCCAAGTTCTCTGAAATCTTTTTTTCAATCATTTGTCATAGTTACTGAACCGTAAATGAATTCCACCGGCGAGTCAGCTGCGTGTGTAAAATCCAATGAACGCAGCAACGTTAAACAAGAGATTCCAAAAAAAGATCAACTGTTCACGGCCACTGTGCTCCATCTTATATGGTGTTCCCTACTCCCTAATTGGAGCCAGGTGTCCTGCTGCAGAGAGGAGGGTGGCGTTGGTGGTGGTGGTGCTGGTGGTGGGTGGGGGTTAGTGGGAGAGAATCAGGCTTAACTGCGGAGGCCTTACAGCATGCTCAAATAATCTCATGGGAAGATTTCTCATAAAGCCAAACATAGCCTTGCTGAAATTAGACGCTCTGGAGGACAAATTACATCGGCGTTGTTCATTCGGAAAATGAAATCTGTCCCTGCAATTATTCAGTGTTGTTGTTGGCGCAGAGTGTAAATCATAGCCGGGGATGAAAAGGCTTGTGGTGCACAAGCGGAGGCCTCGCACACCCTGCTATGCGTCTCCTTGTGATTCAAAAGTTATATTGCTCCCAGCTGTGCATGGGACCTGTTTTAGTTTTGTCATGGAAATAATGAGGAATCGCCTATACGGTTTTGAGTGACCTGATGTTACCACATATGAACAATGATTTTTCTAGAAGGGGGGGGGGCTGTTTTCTGCACTATGTCACTTTTTCACTGCATCGCTTTTGTTAAAATGGTAGGTTTGTTGCCTTTTTTCCCCCCTTCAAAACCCAAATGGATTCGGAGAGTGAAAAAATCCCGAGGTTGTCTGAGTCATCAAGGCAACCCTGTGACACTATTTTCAAATTGTTTTTGGACAATTCAAAAGCGATGGCCACATAGAGAAAGTGGTGCTAACTTAAGTAAACACAATTTCTTCTATGTCCACGGGAAAGCAAAGAGAATGGGGTGGAAAATGTGATGACGACGTCCCAGTGAAGTAACATTTTCTTCTGTTCATTGAAAGTCACTCCATCTCATTACGGAACGACCACAGCTTTTAATTAAGGGAGAGCTTGTTGACAACCTCAAGGAACACCTCCTTGGAACATATTATCAAGGTAAATGTTTCCCAATGTTGCTCTTGGGCGGCTCTACAAAGGGAGTCCCGTTGGCCGGGGGAAAAAATCTTTGAACTGGTTTTGATTTCAGGACAGCTGCTTTCTGTTTTGCCACTTTCGCCAAAGGTACAATTTGTACGCGTAATTGTTTTTGTAGGTGGTTAGGGCGCTTAATTCCCATAACCGTTTCCATCCAAATGAATAGCTCCGGGCATTTTGTTAGCAGATGACCTGACTGCCTTTTTAACACATTTTCAACTCATTTTTTATAAGATACAATAATGGGAAAGTAAATCAAAAAGACTTGTTAAGTAGTTGGAAACCTGCGCTTATGGCGACATGGAGAGTGTAAGCTATGACGTGGGACTTTTAACCAATCGTATCCAAGGGCCCATAGGAAGGTGGTGATCGGCCCTGTACAATGGTTCACAATAGTTCTGATTAGCTCGTTGGCTTGATCAGATTTCCATCTAGTTCCAAGAAGGCTCAAACCTTGTGTACTTGTACCCCCAGTGTTCTCACACAGCCTCCGTACCGTGTGACCCTGAGCGGACCGATTTCTTAGGGGGAGTAAGCAGTAGATGAGCAAATGGTCTGTTTGGCGAGGAGACCATGCTTGGTAAAGGACAACCATAAACCATCTGTCTGTCATGTGTCACTACTAGTAACACTATGAGTGTGCCAAGTGAATGAGAGCACCTGGTGTATTCTTGTCTGTCGTGTGTGTGTGTGTGTGTGTGTGTGTGTGTGTGTGTGTGTGTGTGTGTGTGTGTGTGTGTGTGTGTGTGTGTGTGTGTGTGTGTGTGTGTGTGTGTGTGTGTGTGTGTGTGTGTGTGTGTGTGTGTGGCAATGACAACAACAGGGTCTGTGTACTGCATGGTTAAAAGCAATGTGTTACCCATATATAGCATTCATTGAAGGGCAGGGAAAAGTAGAAATAAAGAAACTAACAGCCATTGAACAATAATCATCACCTTTCCTTATTCTGATAATTCACTTAGCTTGTTTTTGTTTATTTTTCATTGGTCATGCTTTGTCCATATGGTGGTTCATATCAAGCAATTATTACCGTAATGGCCAGTATTATCCATTTTGTTTTTCACCATCTTTAATGTTACCTCCCACATGTATAGAGTAACACTGTTGCAGAGTTGAGGCCCAGGTCATAATATGTGCCAGCTGTGATGTCACAGCTGGGACTCATTCTAATATCTGCGAGCTAGCCAATCATTTTGAAGAAAAAAGGCAACCAGCCAATCCACAGCCAATAGAATAGAATATCTGCCCAATGCTTCATTTGAAAAGTTTGAACAATCTTTTTGTCAGAAATACATTTAAAAAAAAAAATACAATAAACAGAAATATATTATTTCAACAACAACAACATGTTTCGTCAGAGAAAGTGAAATAATATATACAACAAATGAAAATACACAAACTCAATAACTACTCAAATCCATCCAGCACATCCGAGAACCGATTCTTCTCTCTTTTGCGTAACCCCCCAGCTCCCTCTCTCCTCTCTCCTCTCTCCTCTCTCCGTCCAGACCAGCGATGGTGAACAGCAGGGTGGTCGAGGCTCCCGCCGTAGCAGTGATGGGCGGTGGTGGAGGCGGAGGTGTCGGCATCGGCGGAGGAGGAGGAGGAGGAGGAGGAGGAGGTGGTGGAGGAGGTGGTGGAGGAGGAGGAGGAGGAGCGGTCGTGGCCAGGAGGCTGTGCGGAGGCTGCGGGGACCGCATCGCAGACCGCTTCATGCTCTTCTCCATGGAGCGCTACTGGCACACGCGCTGCCTCAAGTGCTCCTGCTGCCACGCCCAGCTGGGGGAGTACAGCAGCACCTGCTACAGCAAGGGGGGCATGATCCTCTGCAAGAACGACTACATCAGGTGAGCGCCGTGCCCCGGTCGAAGAGCGCCTTGTTTAGGGTCTGTGCGAGCCGTCCAGGGAGTGAGGAGCCAGTCGTAGCCGGCTCCCCCGGCTCGCACTGAAACATCAGTTAGTAGAAGAGTTTGTCAAATGGCTTTGTGGTGCTGCCCTCTCGCCACGAATGTAAACAATAGCAGCATATTGTTTTTCCTCTTTTGGAATCGACGCTCGTTTGGGGGAGTATGGAGTTTGTGAAAGTGTTGTAGACAAGAAAACATGTAATTTAGTATAATATAAGTATTTTACAGAATGTACGATATTGCCATGGTTTACATTTGCGGCGAGAATGCACACAGGCTAATGGGCCAATCATGTAATTCTGGCATTACAAAGTGATTTTGACAAATGATATAGGTAAGGGTGGTTCGAGCGAAGCTAGCAGAGACGGTTACGATGGTTTGATCACCCAGACCGGCATGGCGCTTTAAGGCCTCTCCTGGCCACAGATTCAACTGTACACTGCTTGAGTGAGAGTCATAGAGAGCGAAAGTTAAACTAAATGTAACTATGGCTACTTTTAGGACTGCAAACTAAAAACTGTGATTTTGGGATAGTAGGTTGTGGATAATAATCACCAGCATCTTGGATTTTATCGTTGTGTTAAAAGTGCATCTTAACAGTGCATTGTGTTTTATTTCAGTTTACATTTTTCGTTCAATCTGTACTTTTAAACTTCTTGTGTATTTGTGTCTCCAGTTTTAGATTATTAGTTGGAGAAGAAAGAAATTCATTTTTGTTTATCTAGGAACCTTGGATAAATATTCATTTTTTACACCAAATTATTGAACAATAACGGCAATGTGATCTTGTGGTTGGCTTTATAATGGCTTCATAGAGGTGTATGCTGTTTTATACTTATTTTGCTTTGCAAATGCATTGAAAAAAACAGATCCCAGCAAGGAAGACAGTTAAAATAAATCAAGTGTGATTAACAGTGCAAACCGATTAAGCTGTTAGAACGTTAAGCATGGTACATTGGAGAAAGACAAAAATATACCTACTGAAGCTGGAACTGGCAAGCATTTAGAGTAGGTCACATCAACATTGTGCAGGCTTACCAGTGCTCCTACATGGAATCATTTTCAGGTTTAAGATTAGATAAGATGAAACTACTATGGAATTGGGAAACCTTAACACACACACACACAAACACACACACACACACACACACACACACACACACACACACATTTGCTACCAATTGGGGACAAAAATTATTATTTGAATGGCATCATAGTTATGATGCGTGGTGTGCTGACGGCAGACCGTTGTGTGTGTGCGTGCAGGCTGTTCGGACACAGTGGCGCATGTAGTGCTTGTGGCCAGACGATCCCAGCCAGTGAGATGGTGATGCGGGCGCAGGGCAATGTGTACCACGTTAAGGTGAGTCTCACGCTGCTTGTATCGATGCTATTGAAGCTGTATCGTATTTAAAGTGCTGCTATGTTTAAATTAACTTTAGTAATGTAACTTTTTGATGGCACGGACCAAAGTAAATACGACCCTCATGAGTGAAATCACAATTTATAACCCCAATTATTGATGCATTTCTTAATATGTAATTAGACTTTTTCTTAAACCACCCGAGTCAAAGTAGCTCTTAAGAAATGAAGTGTGAAGGATTTAATGTCATGTTTAACCCTTGATCTGTCTGTCTGTCTGTCCCTCTTTCTGTCTGTCTGCGTCTGTCTGTCGGTCGGTCTGTCTGTCTGTGTCTCTCTTTCTCTGTCTGTGTCTCTCTTTCTCTGTCTCTGTCTCTCTGTCTGTTTCTCTGTCTCTGTCTCTGTCTCTCTGTCTCTCTCTCCCTCTCTCTTTGTCTCTCTGTGTGTCTCTCTGTCTCTCTGTCTCTCTGCAGTGTTTCACCTGTGCTACCTGTAGAAACCGGTTGATGCCCGGGGACCGCTTCCACTACATCAACGGAGCCATCTTCTGTGAACACGATCGACCCGGGGGGGGTCTGCTCAGCCACCCCACCTCCCTGATGCCCGACCAGAAGGTGGGGGCAGGAGGAGGAGGAGGAGGAGGAGGAGGAGGAATGGCTCCTGACAGGCACACACATTTTGGCTGTGAAACAATTTCATTAAAGTGCCATGGAAGTTAGTACATCAAACCACGCCGGCGTGTAGGATCGTGTTTTAGTGTTTCAGTGTGTTGTCTGCCACGATGTTAATGTTTGATTTGATAACCTGTTTAAGAAAGTCCCTAATGGGGCTCACCGAGTAGGGTGCGTACCATTAAGGCAGTCCTGATCGCAGCGACCCGGGTTGATCCCTGTGGCCCGTGGTCCTTTGCTGCATGTCCTCCCCTCTATCTCAACAACCCTCCTGTCTATCACACTCTATAATAAAGCATAAAAATGCCAAGCAAAAATCTGATAACTTGTCTTTACCATTTTAGGTGTGCTGAGGAGATGAAGAAGAAGAAGAAGAAGAAGAAGAAAAAACCAAACATGTGCCTTACCCCAACCGCCCCCCCCCCCCCCCCCGTATCTCCTTCCCTGACGTCACCGCGGTGGACTTCCTGAAACACCGGGAGACTCTGGAAAGATCTCCATGGCAGCCAGGACACTGCTTCCTCTGCTGGTACGAGGGTTGAACCCTACATACCGGTTCTTATACATACTGTACACTCGAACCTGGGGGAGGAGCTATGGACAGACCTGAAAGACTGACACAGCCCAGCGAAAAGACGCACCACCAATTCATTCATCGGTTCACAGAACGCGTTCTAATGACTCTTAAGATCGGGATCATCGAGAGCAGAAGGCACCATCGCTAAGCTAAGAGGATCAACATGAGACGTTGACAACACTTGTATTCACAAAACAACACATTGCTGTGCGCAGTATATCTTGTGAAGTTATTAACTGTTGAATGTTTCCTTACGCTGCTGCAAGGAACATTTAAAACAGCTGGTCATGACGGAAGGAGAAAAAAAAATCATCATTATATATATATATATATATATATATATATATATATATATGGTGTCAGGAGGAATTTGTCAGGATTTTGAGAGTGTGGAACAGTTATAATCATAATGACACGTTACATTTTTCACAAAACTCGACTGGATCTTTGCCTCATGGTGTATCTTTTTATGTTATCGTTTTGGAGAACATTTTTCCAGAAGTCTGCGGTCCGTGAGCTACGGCCGACCCACGGAGGACAGTCCAAAGCAACAGCGTAACCACGACATACGCCGGTGGTCTCATCCTCTGGTGTTTGTGTTAGTTAGCTGACAGTACGGTGTAATCCGCCCAATCACATCAACGCTTCTCAATGGCGGAGGGAGGGAGGGACACTTTTTGGGGTTTGTTTATCTTCAAATCTTGCTTTATTCTGCCACTCCCTCCCTCCCTCCACTCCACTCCCTCTCTCTTGACAACACTCAGATCTCCGCTAAAGCAGCTTAAATAAAGGTGTGCAGTAGTGCTTAATAGTGATTGTGTTTTTTTAAAGAAAGGGGATTTTAATGGCAGAACTGAACACATGCACATAAACTTGTGTTTTTTGTGCGTGTGCTATGTGGTTATGTATGTGTTGTTATGTTCTGCATTTTTTCAAATGCTAAACATTTGAGAGAGAGAGAGAGAGAAAAAAAAGTGAACAAAAGTGTTTGTCAAAATAATGTTTAATGTGCCATTCACCTGTGTCTTTCCTGTTAGTGAGTTTTGGTGTCCATGCAGTCTGAATAACTCCTAAAGAAAATTGACGATGACATTCATTCATTTTGTTGTAATTATTTAAATATTTATTTAAAAAGCGACACAAAAACAATGGTGAATGCAGACAATGCCATTGCCAGTGAAATCACAGTGTTCTCGGCTTCATGTGATGTTTGAATCTTTTTTCTTATGAATCGAAAGTGATCCGTGTGAAATATGTGAGAATGGAGAGTTAACGCCAGTTGTCTGCTTGGCAAATGCCATCCGTTTTTTCTAAATTTCTCAACCTTATTAGATTTCCTTTTGGATGCACACTGTCAAAACAATTAAGAACGAGAAATTCAACTGAACACAATCTTCTCCATACAAAGCCTGGTTGATCTAATAACATTAAATTAGAATGGCATTATAAAATAAATTAACGGGATCAACATGTTATTTTCTTTGGTTCCATTATAAAAAAAATGCAAACATGCCAAGTGCAACCATTTACAATAAGCTCATTCTCATCTGGTCTCTGTCCAATATAAACACATATTCTTCAATAAGCCCCACAATTGTGAAGTCATTTTCTGGTATAAACTTCTCACGCTGTTGTCCACTTAAATAATCACATGACATGGTCTGTATCTTCCGGTTAGACTTTTTGATGACGCTGCTTCTACCAGCAGCTGCTATGCGGTCAGTCATAGCAAAACCCTGTTCCTAGCAGCTTAATATCTCCCGATTATTGATGTTAAATAGTGGTGGTGGTTGGATTACCTATAGTGGGTTAGTTGTTTGTGTGATCCTGAAGTGTATGGCCCACCTTAAGGTCACTATGACCCATCTTGTGCATCTGTTTCAATGGTGTGGTCTATTTTGTGCCATGGTTTTGTTTATGTTTTGGATGTTTCTTTTGTTGCCTTAGCAATTTTGTTTTACACTGTGCTGGAAAGTACATAAAGTAAAGTCAATAAATATAGTATTATTAATATTCTATCTCTCTGGTTCATAACAATAATTATCATCATGGTTACACTTTTCAATCCATCAGTTGACAGTTTAGTGGTCATTTTGGAATCATATCTAGTTCTCTTTTTGACTTTTTGCATAACAGACATTGACATTTCTCATGTAATTTGTATGATTTAAAAGTATATTTAGCTAATATACAAGACTGTATATAGTCATTTGATATGGTTCTGATTTGGTTGATGCGTTAGCAATAAATACCCCATGTCTTCTGCACTACACTAACCACAGTGAGGACTCATTTAATTATAGATGAAAAATAATTATCAAATGTTTTTTAATTAATTCAAAATCAGTTTGCTGCTCATCCACAAAATTACTTATGGATCAAGTAAAAGTAACGTAAAAGGTTAGCTTAATGTTCCAAATAATACTACTATCCTTTGTGCAAAATTACCAATTTTGTAAACTGACTCTTTACATCATATCAGTACTAGACTAGTCTTATATCTGTGACCTAGCAATAGTGTGTCTGTTGATTCTGTGCTACAGGGTGACTAATAGTTTTTATAGTTAGGTTATAGTTCTGGGCGAGCATGAAATTCAGACCATGAATGGCGAAGCTAGAGGCACAGGATTACTCAGGTGGTTTTCAATTGGATAATACCCTTCAGTTGTTAAATGGTTATGGTTGGGAATAAAACAGTTTATCTGATTACGGTTAGGGGTGCTGCCGGTATAAACCAAATTTCATATTGCTAGGTTGTTGACAGGTTAGAAACAACTGATAAGATGTGATTCACATTGCATTTTCATATTTAATATAATTTCCATGTCTGATTATTTCTAATTCGGCAGAGATTGGATATTAATTTATTCAATTGACACTTTTAGTGTCGATTGAAATGCACAAATGCAAAATCATTAACATATGCAAATTATTTTAATTGCAATTATCTCCATATCTTCATAAGCATGTGGGGGAGTCTTCCAATTTCTCTCTATGGTGCAAGTTATATGACATGTTCAAACTAATCAGGATTCATCTGCATGCCGTTCATTAACTCAACAATTCAAGAACCAATTATCCACCGTATCTCAAGTGGCTTTGGGTCTGCTCAGCTGTGAAAAGGAGAACAAAGTTTATATTCTGACAGTGGTCTCCCTCTTGATTCCACAAATTACATTCTCTTTGCCACGCTAATCTGACTGAGCACGAGTCAAAGACAAGAGAATTCTAATAACATCAAGTTAAAATATTAATTTCAATAAACATATTTAAAATAAAGTTAAAATATAACTTTTACAAACAAATACTTACATTCTGCAGTTTTCATGAAAATTCACATTCACAACTTAACAAAATAACTGGACTATGATGTCAGCAGCCCTATGATGTCAGCTGTACGTCAGCTGTACCATGTTTTCAGCAGCATGATGTCAGCTGTACCATGATGTCAGCAGCACTATGGTATCAGCTGTAATGTGAGGTAAGCTCTACTATGATGTCAGCTGTACTGTGATGTCAGCTGCCCAGTGATGTCAGCAGCACTGTGTCGCTAAGCATTATGATGTCAGCTGTACAGTGATGTCAGCTGAACTGTGATGTCAGCTGCACAGTGATGTCAGCTGTACAGTGATGTCAGCTGCACTGTGATGTCAGCTGCACTGTGATGTCAGCTGCACAGTGATGTCAGCTGTACAGTGATGTCAGCTGCACAGTGATGTCAGCTGTACAGTGATGTCAGCTGCACAGTGATGTCATTTGTACAGTGATGTCAGCTGCACAGTGATGTCAGCTGTACTGTGATGTCAGCAGTATTGTGATGTCAGCTGTACAGTGATGTCAGCAGTACTGTGACGTCAGCTGTAGTATATCAGCAGATCTGTGATGGCAGCAGTACTGTGAGATCAGAATTTTGATCAAATATGTTTTGTCAATCTTCAATTACTCTTCAATGAGCCAAGACAACTCCCAAACCATCAAGGAATGAATGGGGAAGCATTTTATAATTTGGCAAAGTTAGAAAGGTAAAACAGAGTAAAGATAATGAGCTCACTGGCTCGTTCTCTCACGCTCGCCACAAAAAGCCAGAGACACAGCTGGGAGAAGTGGTCTATCAAGGACATTGAAATGTCGTCAGTTACTGATTACAAAGCAAATGGCAACATAAGTAATCAGTAACACAATCAGTAATGTAATATAATGTCCAGGGCCTTGCCAGTTATTAAGTAGCTCCATCTGCTGTTTCTGCATTCTTACTGATGGCTGCACTAGTAGAGTATTAGCTGCTTTGGAACGTGAATCCATTTGTTTGTTGTTTCATCCACTCAGTAATATGAGACAACAGCAAACAAACAACATGCAACATTCGGCCTTTGAAGAGTTTTTTAAATAATATAAATTAAATTGAAGGTGTGTCGCTGTGATGGGATGTGAAATAACTTGAGTTGAGTTTGGAACTTGGAATCACTTTGTTGTGAGACATGAATGCACTCTTCATATGCTGCTCTGTCTCCTATTGCACTTAGTGAGGAAGAAAATGGAATGTACCACTGGGGAAAATGAGCAATAAATTAGTTTTTGTTGCTGAGAATGTGTTGAGAGTCGAGTTTGGAATGTAGGCTGTGTTCCTCCTAATACATTATTTCCTAACACATTGGGACTTAATATGTGTATATATACGAGGTTTGGCGGACTAGTTTGTTTTGGAGCGGTGTTGATACTTCCCAGAATTCCAAACATGAACACAAACGAAGCAATAGTCATGATGTGATTGTTTTTTTTTGCTCTCAATATCTCTCCAGATTATTAAAAAATTGGAAAGAGAGTATTGTGCAGTGTTTTAAAGGGATGTTATTATGGGCTGTTTTATGTTGATGGAAAACAAGGAGATGTCGAGAATGCAATGTGAGTGGGCTAACACTCGTTTGAGCCTCTGAATGTCTTTATTATTTAGAATGTAATGTTATGATATTATTCCAGCTGCAGAAATATTGATAATCTAGTGGGACAACAACATCAGCCAAGGCTGCAGTGTTTTGCGGCTATAATAAGAAGACATTTTAAAGAGCTTATTGAATGGAGTAGACTTTGTCCTCGATTTGATGACTGATGACTGATGTGTAGGCTACGTGACCGTAGAAACAACAACGGCCAAAGAAACAAAAATGAAAGCTGTATTATTATAATATATATTATAATAAATATATTAACTTAGATTTATTAAAAGTAGCGTGGAGGCAAATATTTGTTTCCCGAAGAAAAGGGGGGAGGTCGAGATAGCAATTTCATCATCCGATCACGTTTTTTTTGCCTTGAATAATTAAACTGATCTTCTTAATTAGCTCAATTAAGTTGATTTGACCACGGAACGTTGCCATATGGCGCGAGGAAACAAAGGAGGGGGAACTAATTAAGAGTAAAATAATGAGAATTTTAATTAACTGGTTCCCTAGATGTCAGCAAGCAGGGACGCCGAGTTGTCATCAAAGCGTCCTGTAGTGCTCTCTCTCTCTCTCTCTCTCTCTCTCTCTCTCTCTCTCTCTCTCTCTCTCTCTCTCTCTCTCTCTCTCTCTAATTAAGTCTGTAAATGAATTAGAAGCATGAACTTGAGCCCACATCTGACATCGACATTTGTAGGTAAAAGGAAATACATTCAAATAATAATTGCACCTTCTCATAGCTAAGCTATGAACCGCCGTGACGAGAAACCCTTATTGTGAAGAGACGAAAAAGTAGAGGGAAGCAGCTACAACCTACATGTTTAATATGAATGTTAAGTGTAGTTAGTCTCTCTCCTAAATGAGGCCTACTGTTTGTTCAAACAACTATATGCATCGTACTGTACAATATCCTATCGCAAAGTTTGCTTCTGTTTGCTTCAATTGCGTTATTTGAGTTATCGTGCACGCGCAAATGTCTCACAGATCGAGGCGTTTTTAAAAATGAAACTTTTGTTTTGCATGCTTGACTTTGACTGAACCTTGCAACTCAGGCTATGCTGTTGCTGGGGTATAGGCTATATACTACATTGTCCTGAAAGCTCAACATTCATTGCATCTTCGCAAGCTTATTCCATCTCACATGATTGGGGCAGGGGGTCAAAAACACGTTTGAGCGTATGGTACAATCAATTAATGTACCTAAATTGTACATTGTTGTGCTATAATTTTTGTTTTTTAAAAAGAAGCATGTCAGTGTGCGTGCGTGATTTCATGCGTTCGTGCGTGTGTGTGTGTGTGTGTGTGTGTGTGTGTGTGTGTGTGTTTGTGTGTGTGTGTGTGTGTGTGTGTGTGTGTGTGTGTGTGTGTGTGTGTGTGTGTGTGTGTGCGTGCGCGTGTGTAGCCAACGTTGCGGTGTGTGTGTGTGTGTGTGTGTGTGTGTGTGTGTGTGTGTGTGTGTGTGTGTGTGTGTGTGTGTGCACGTGTGACACGCAGCCGTGTATATTTTAATGCGCACCAGTGGGTGAGTAGAGGAGAGTGCTGGGTGCTGCAAATTGCATCTGTTCCTAATTACAGAGTGCTAATGAAAGCCTGTATTCCTGGTCGGCCTACTGAGAACAGGGCTGGCACCCAACCTGTATCACAGCCCACGATGGAAGACAGCAGGTATACATGCACTGGGATATGCTGCTGCTAGGCAAAGAGCATGCAACAAGGATGTAAAGTGTGACTGTAGCCAGGGACGGTTACTTGTCGTACTCGATATGACGAGACAAGAGTAGGCCTATAGCATGGCATAGCAGCTGTTGTTCTTGAGTTTGGCATCGAGTATACCTTTATAATATACTGTTGTTTCAGCAGGTATCAGCTCTCATGTGAACGTTGTTTTAGAAAATGCATTTTTATGCACTTTCATCTGCTAGTTGAACTAGAACCGTCTCAGTATTTGTGTGGCACGTCGAGTAGAATACAACATACAATTATACACTTTACATTACAATTACTTTATCCATTACCGTACATGTATGTTGTTATCGTGACTAACTTACTTTGACTATCTTAACTTACTCTCTCATCTTCTCTGAGTTCCACAATCAGAGGATCTCTCTGAGTTTGACTCGTTAGGCCTGGGGGAGGATAAGGCTGAGATGAAAGAGCAAGATGATGGTAGGCTAGTCTAGTGTGTAGGATTCAGGTTCAAGTGCTATAGGAGTTGATGGCTTCTACCCAGCGCCAGTGATGAAGAGTGATGAAGAGAGGCGTGTGTCACGGCTCACTGTGGCTGGGTGAAGATCTTTCCAAAGAGTTTCCTTCGGTTTAAATAGCCTTTCTATATATTCTTAGGGCTGGTGGGTCACTTACAATTTTTTGCAGAGGCTTTTATCCAAAATGACTCACAAGTTCAGGCAGAGATCAATCAAAGTATTTAATCAAAATTGAGGTAGCTACAGCAAATTGTATAGTGCTGCTGCACAACACAGTTTGAAAATTAGCACTGGACAACTGGAGAGAGTGCAGATTAGGTCAGAAATACAAAAAATACCAATAATAACACACTTGACTTCCCCCTTGACTTACCTTTCCCTGTGTTTCCAAAATATCCAGTCACTGCTCGGTCTCTCATTTGCACATGAGAGAGTGTAAGAAGTGAAGGAGGTAAGGCTTTTATCTTGTACTTTCATCTCGCAGGAGAGTCGTAGATTAAGGTTAAGAGGCTTTTCCCCTCTGTCTCGTTATCTGCTAGAATCTTCTGTTTGCTCACTCACTCCCCTCGGGTGACTGAGAGTGAATGAGTTACAAAACAAGATTTAAGATTTTCTCTTGACACACGCTCAACTGACTGAAAAGTGCCCCAATGTCCTGTGATTTATTGGGCCCGTTTGACGGTTCGCCACGTCGCAACTTCAATAGATGAGAAATGCAACAAGCACACGCACTGCTTGTGTGTTGCACAATTTTGGTCACAGCACAGCGAGGGTGCCTCTCTAACACATCAAATAGATTTAGAAATTGATTAAAGATGAACTAATGTGCTTAGCATTAAGGTACACAACTCCCTGTTGGTTGGTTGCCATGTACTAGACCGAGCAAAGCAATAGCCTCGACAAAACATAAGTGAAATATAATAATAATAATAATAAATATTATTATAATAATACGTTTCTTTATATATTTCAACAATAGGAGGGTGGTGAAACACTTCACCATTTCAGGGCCCTGTCTTGAATATAGATTAATATAGATTCATCTGTATGCAAGATTCTTCAATTATGGTGAACATTTTAATTGTAGAAGAAGAAGAATAAATGCTGTGAGATAACAACTCAATACATTCAACAAATAGTTCATCAATAAATTAAATAGACATTCTTCACTTTACTTTCATTTGTTGAATTCCATTCCTTTCCTTTCCATCATTATTGACTCTTCAAAAGAATTTCGCCCTTTCATTTAGGACTCTTGCGCTTGTTGTGGCGTGGTTGGTAAACTATATAATTAGCCGTCTCTTTAATTGGCCTCGCTACAGATCCACAAAGCACATTCCTTTGAACGAATGGAATGAGTCTTGCGATGTAATAAAGTGAGGTCATAAAATGTGATGAGAAAAAAAGGGCGCTCAAATGGTTTATGACAGTGTATAGATATGTTTGTGTGCAAACATTTGGATAAAGTTATAACAGACCTTGAAAAAGGAATTCACTCAAGCAATAGAAATATGCACATCCACAGCCTCAAACATGGCCTTTTTGCACTGATAGCAAAACGTGTGAGTCCTACGTTCCCTGCTAAGCCGGGCTTAGCCACATCTATGTTGTCCTGTCAAACCACCAGCCCTCTCTCGGTCACCGTGGCCCATGCTACCACATGGATGCAAACAGATAGAAGACATGGGACGAAAACAAGCAAGAAATGTCCTGTGATCTTATGTAACAGTGATGTCATTATTTAAATCTCCTTGTAAACACAAATTTCCCACATGAACTCCAGACGGAATATAGTTTGTTATGTCATTGTTTATTGTTTATACCATTTTAAAAAGACACAGATGGGAGAAGGAGTCACAGCTAACACGCACAGGCTGTCATAGTAGAATATAATCACTTCCCGTTAACAGTTATGGCCTCACTGTCGTCAAATCCAGATTGGTCTGTGTGGTTGTGATGTCACATGTTGGCCTTCATTTATTGCATGTGTGGGTCATTTAAGGACGTGGCCTTTATTCCCAATGTGAATTCAAACCATGCATGTCAGGTCTCTGCTTTGACCACACACACACACACACACACACACACACACACACACACACATCAGGAAAAGTAAAAAGTGTGAGTATAAAGGGAAAAGGCATGGAGGAGACGTATGGAGATTTCCTGTTGGACCTGCAGACAGAAAATGTATTGTTTTGATTGGCAGCATGTTAACCAACATGGAGATCACTCATACATGTTAGGCTTCATTAGGAGAGTCATGAGAACCCCTAGTGGGACTATGGGGTATGGGGCAGATCCTAGGATTGTTTTTCTTTTGTTTGTATTGTCACTATCATTTGACTGCACTTACTACTGTTTTACCAACCTTCTGCGTGACAATTCCTCTGCAGGAAATAGTTTCTCCTTGGGCCAGATAAAGATATATTGTATTGCATTGCATTGTGTTGTGTTGTGTTGTGTTGTTTTGAATTGTGTGGTATTGTATTCTGTCCACTTAATAGATGCAGTAGCCTTCATCCCCATGATGTATTTGCAAATCCATTGTTTGTTCACTTGAACATTTCTCTCATTAGAATATCCTAATGGGAAAACTATAGATTTTGCCATTGAATAAGAATGTGTTTGGATTAAAGAAAAAACACCCTAACCATAACTATACAACAGAGAGAATGTAAATCGAGTGTAACACCTAAAGAACCCAGAAAAAAATACTTGTACTTAAGGCACATCTTAAATAATCTAACTGATGTTACCATCCAAACATTGTGAAAGCTTATTTCTGTGGTTTTAAGCATGTATAAAGGAATTTGTTTGTATTTTCAAAATTGTGTCACTTGCCCTTTAAATGCTCACAAAGACTGCTGTGACGATATGTTAATCTAATAAAGATGTACATGGGCTCATATCAGCTCAACAATTCCAAATGTATTCAAATTGAATATTTATACATGCCCCCCAAATACACAGTTAACAAAAGGGCCGTTTTGCCTGTTAAAGTGTTGTTTGGCATACCTGGCCACCAAGTGGGTAGCCTTTAGTGACTCGGCTGATAGAAATCTCAACTGACATTTCCGTCTTCATTCTATCTGAAAGAGCCCAGGAGTGACATTACGGCTAAGCATTTCAAAAGACCCGTTTAATAGCGGCAGCTTTTTTATTCTCAGTCAGGCCAGCTCACTTGGGACCCCGAGATTAGGGATCATAAAAGGCAGAGATGACAAGGTGCACCTCACACCCAGATGTGTTTGAGACTCAGGAAAGAGGTTATATGGTGACAGCGATACATTCATCTGTGAGGTTTCTTTAAAGTTCTTATCAACGAGACCTTTCTATGATGGTTTCTTCAACTGTAAACATTTCTTAAAACGTTTTTTAATTTTTTTATTTTTTGTAAAATGTCTCATGAGAAATGTTGGGCTATAGATTAAAATGAATCTTGAATTTTATCATCGGAATTCGTGATTTTAAATAATCTGGAGGTATTCTGTCTCCAAAAATATGCAGTTCAATATGGCAGAGGCAAACTATTAGCAATGACCTCAAAACCAATTCAATCTGCATGAAGCTAATGGGACTTTTTCTTCCATTAACTCCATGCTGCTCCCTACTGGCTTTGTCTGACATCACAAACAGACGCTTTGAAGCATCAGAAAGGATGAATCTCAATTCAATCCATTGAATTCAGTTTGGCTATTGAAGAAAAAAAGAACAAAATATACACTAAAGTCTCTGGTTTAAAACAAAAAATAAAACGTTTCTATTTAGTTGGTGAGCAGCTAAATTATCCCTGTCAGGACATTTTCAAAACACAATATAGCAGGACATTCTTTTTCTTTATCTTTAAAATACTTAAAACTTCATAAGCACACACCTATCAGCACATTGGTTCAGAGAAGCTAAGACCTTCATTTCTGAAAATCCTCTATATATGGTCTCAACTTCACATCTTCTCTTCTCTGCCAACCTAATCTTCTTCCTCTTTTTCCCTCTCTGCCTTGTATTCCGTCTCTACACTTGTGCTATGGAAACTAGCAATAAGACTTTATCTTGAAATTGTACGATTAAAAGAGTGATTAAAAGACAATAGCCTTCACTGCCTTGCACATCTTTCTCCAAGAAGTGATTATTTTCCCTTTAGAGATAATTCTGGAGTAATTGTTTACACAGGTATGCTTCCCTGGATAAATCTTACTAATTTCATCTTTCAATATGACTAACTTCTAAAAGAGTTGAGAAAAATGGGTATGTTTATAGTGTTGCCTCTTTAATCTCACAATGTCATCTATGTGACCTTGTGGTATCGCATACACACAAACACACACACACACACACACACACACACACACACACACACACACACACACACAGTGGGAGCACCCCAGGATTTTGACAGCTCTGGTGTGTCGGCCCTTTGATTGATGAGCTCTTCTCTAAATGTTTATTTTTTTCTCCAATCCAAATCAGTGGGAGCTCCAATGTCTCTTGCATTTTAATAGCAAAGAAAATATTTTGCCAAAGCGCTCCCCCTCTCCCCTGATTTCATCACTCATCTCCCTGTGGGGTACAACACTGTGAATGCAGAGGCGTGGAGGGGTTACGATGGAGGGGAAAGCTGCGGGGAAGCCAAGGAGAGCGAGTCCATTACAGTCCCCTACTGTAATGGACTCGCTGTGCCAACGCCAGGCTAGATTACTGCTAGCAAATCCAACTGTTTTCTCTAAAAGCTCTTTTGGGATTTTGGTTTGTTGTTTGGTCATTTTGTCTACATTAACGGCCCACAAATCAATATTATCGTTAATAAAAACCTGGGAAAATGAATTGACAATGCTTAGATCTCTTATTGCTAGGCTGCTACTACCTGGAGTATATAACACATAAAATCATAAAACAACATTGGTAAAATGATATCATGATGATCGTTTAGTTTATTACATGCAACTGTTTAACTAAAAATAAATAATAGCCCAACTTCTAAATCATTCTCCAACCAGAGGAAGACTTCTATGCGCCGCCAAGCTAGGCCAACAGTAGTAAATGGGCATTAAGTCACACCTTCACTGTCTCCGTCCCAGCAGGCAAGAGCGATGCCAGAAGTCCCCTGGGGAATAAGGCCGAGTTGAGAAGGCTACTAACGGCATCATAAAGGCCCCTCACTGGGTTCGTTTCAGAGCAAGCCATGCTCATCCTCCACCTACTGGGCAGCTAATGCAATTACACACACACGCACACACATGCATACACACACATACACACACACACACTCACCCCGACACTTCCATACACACACACACACACACACGTGCACACCCAAAACCTGACACCCCCGTACACGCACACACAACACCCCCATACAGAGACACAAACACACACACACAAAACCTGACACCCCTACACACACACACCCGACACCCCCATACGGATGCAAACACACACACACACACACACAATCACCCAGACACTCCCATACATACACACACACACACACACACACACACACACACACTAACCCTGAAACCATCGTACACACACACCCGACACCACCATACACACACTCACACTCACGCACACACTAACCCTGACACCCCCCAACACACACACACACACACACACACACACACACACACACACACACACACACACACACACACACACACACACACACACACACACACACACACACATCTGCAGGGATCCCCTATCTCCTCCAGGGTCTATCTCCTCCAGCGATCCATCCAGAGTGTTTCCATCCCTATGTGGCTTTGTGGAGATATGTGTGTTAAGAGGATATGTGCATCCATGTATACAAGTTTTCAGTTTCTCCAGGATCCGCAGGGAGCATAACACAGCAGAGAGCACCGGGGCCTGTGTGTGTGTGTGTGTGTGTGTGTGTGTGTGTGTGTGTGTGTGTGTGTATGTGTGTATGTGTGTGTATGTGTGTGTGTGTGTGTGTGTGTGTGTGTGTGTGTGTGTGTGTGTGTGTGTGTGTTCACCGTCTTCGGTTAATCAATCATCGCGGCGCCTTAATGACACCCTGCTGCTCTCCTAATGTCTTCTGGCAAGAGCCGGCCCGCCACTGGCAAGGCGCTCACGCAGCTCCACATATGGCTGCACTGAGTGAGTGACAGGACCCCTCTTCGTCGCGCATCGGCCCCAGCACACCGGATGCGATGGAGCGCGCTCAGACGCCGCCGGCTAATAGTCTCGAAACAGTCACGAGAAGGAAGAGGAGATATTAGAAGGAAGAAAAAGTGTTCCGTCCCTGGTGACCCCGACGGACGTCACGTGACGTCGCGCTGAGGATCGGCAAGAGGGAAAACGAGCAGGAAAAAGAAACGCTGGAGCATTTGTTCTGATGCGACGCAAATGTATAGGTTGTTCTGGCCTGCGCCAGTATTTTAACAATTTAGAATAAATCTTTAGATGAATCTACTATAACATTTATCTGCCCTATTTATAAAGTGTTCAATTAATATTATACACCGAGATCTACACATTACACAACAATAATCTGTGTAATACATCCATAATAGGCCTATACAGGGGGTGTTGTTTTTGTGTGTGTGTGTGTGTGTGTGTGTGTGTGTGTGTGTGTGTGTGTGTGTGTGTGTGTGTGTGTGTGTGTGTGTGTGTGTGTGTGTGTGTGTGTGTGTATGCATTTGTGTGTGTGCATTTGTGTGTGTGTGTGTGTGTGTGTGTGTGTGTGTGTGTGTGTGTGTGTGTGTGTGTGTGTGTGTGTGTGTGTGTGTGTGTGTGTGTGTTTGCAATGAATCTTAAAATCTAGACTGTTCCTGTACAAAATACAGTGAAATGGAACTGGAGATTTGCTTAATGGACGTTTTCTGAGATTTATTTTATTTGTTTATAATGTTGTTATTATCATCATTAAGCGGTCTACTCGTACACTGGTCGAATATTGTGCATCTTGGTCCCTCATATTTGGTACAAGACATCAACGACACCGTCTCTTTGGCTTTGTTTGGCGAGGACTCAATTTGTCAATTTGCATGCCAACTACTGTAATTGGATGCCCACCTGCTTCCTAATTTATTATAGTTGTCGTTGACACCCACCACCACCACCACAACAACAACCCTTTTTCCTCTTCAGAGGAAATGACAGCAGAGTAGCTCTGGAACTACAAGAGCCATTCATCATCTGTTGAGAAGCTGGCTCTGACACCTAACAGGTCCTAGCGTGAGGATAGACACAAGCAGTGGTCGTATGCTCACGATATTTATATTTTCAAATTAATTTAATAATTAATAGTGATAATTTATAATTTTAACTGATTAAAATGACAACTGTTTATTTGATAGTGATGTCATATAAATTGTATAATTTAGTTTACTGAATGTGAACGGAAGGATAAAGTTATGAATTTAACGATTATTTTATTTATACGATACTGCCACCTACTGGAAGTTGTCCATGAACGTTAGCAATAGGATGCTTTCGGATGAAATTTGATTTCTGCATCGTCATGATTGGATTGAGCCTACAATGGAAGATTCTTAATTGTGTATCAGTTTTCCATGCAACACTGCCCAATAATAACATCCCTTCAGTGGGCCTATTTTTTTAAAATACATTAGCAAAGCTGCGTTTTATTTATATTTTAGTCACTTGGTTTATGAATCTGTTTCGTTCTTAGTCATAAATTGTGTATGCATATTTCATACCTGCAAACTCATAAGGGTTGAAAAAGGTGACAAACTAAACCGTTGTAGGGGGATCTGGGGGCATCCCCCCAGCCAAATTTTGCTATTTTAACATGTAAATTAAGCATTCTGGTGTACTCCCAGAAGAAAATAAAGGGAAAAGACAACATTTTCTTATAGTAAAAATGGCACATTTATTAACCCATAAACTGGTCAGTTACGACTGAGCAGTCCACTCCAGGACTGGAACTATGGGGAAAAAAACGCGCGCTGTGGTATATCTTGATAGCGATTGGTGGTCGTGGAACATGGGACGTGGAACGTGGAGTCATTTGGCCAAAGATTTTTTTATTGTGAAGATAGCAAACTTGTTTCTCGCTAATTATACAGTCGGTTATTATCAGGGGTGCACATAACTTTTTTAGTGAGAAAAAATAAAAATAAAAATTAATTAAATGAAAAAAAATTATATATAAAAAAATTATATAAAAAAGATTATATAAAAAAATTATATTAAAAAAAATTATATTAAAAAAATTTGACCTGCAGCATCTTTGTTTTTGGACCAGGTCAAAAAAAAAAGATGCGCGCAGGTCCAAAAAAAAGATGGCAGGTCAAAAAAAAAGATACGTGCAGGTCAAATTTTTTTTATATTTTTTTTTATTATTTTTTATTTATATCTATTTTTTATATAAAAAGAATTATATATATATTTTTTAATGTCATTTTTAATATAATTTTTTTTTTTTTTTTTTTTACTCCCCGGAGTTTATTTTTTATTTATTATTATTATTATTTTATTTTATTTTATTTTTTTTTTTCGAGTCCTCCTTGGTCTGTTGTTGTTCTGGGATGCACTAGCTTTATTTGCACTCAGTGGCCCATCCTTGTCGGAGGCCTTCGGTACCTGTGAGGTAGAATGGAGGGGGTCCGATTTTTCTGTCTCTCATTTACTCTCGTCTCTCACTCAAACATACGCGCACACACAGCTCCAAGTTGTCTCTATACTATATTTCTGCTCCTTTCTCCCGTCATAAGAACATTACTGTATGTAACGTGGCTATCTGTTGCGTGGCTTTCCCACTAAGATAGCTTTCTTTATAAAACATTAGTATTCATTTTTTGTGTTTATTATGTCACAGAAACCACAGTGAATCCTGTGTTTCTGTGCCCCGCTGTGGTGTCGACAGCACAGAGCTCCGGTACCGTTACAGGACAGGGGTGGTTTCTTTCAGCTTGTATTGTATTCCAATTTTAGCGAAAAACACATAACAATGGCTTGAAAGAAAAAACTGTTTAAGGATGCTTATCTTTGCGTGAATTTTGGGATGAATCGTCTACCAATGACTTCAAGTTGGTTGTGTTTTAACCGGTGATTGTTGCGCCAAACTGTTTACAAAGGGACACTTGCTTCCGACGCAGCAAGCGCCTGCTAGTTGACCTGCCGGGCGGGACGATCAGTACTTCCCCACATAAAGAGCTTAGTTCTGATTGGATCGCTTCCCAAATCGTCCCGCTTACATTTGTCTCGTTTTTATTCGTTAACGAGTGTCAAAAGATTTTTTTATTTAGTTATCGTCTCGTTTTCGTCAGACTGTAGAACCCCCCAATGTTTTCTCAATGGATCTCCACGAATCACAGAAGTGGCCAATTTTGTTAAAAAACTGCGAATTTCGCCGAAAGGTGACTAGTTTGCATGCCTGATATTTAAATTTAAAGGGCCCCATTTATACCAAGAGGTGTGAGTGATTAGCCATTACAAGCCGTTTGAATTTCTGCCTTAGATGGATAGCACCAGTGTCAAAATTGTCCAAGTGGGAGTGTCCAACTAGATGTATGCCGAACCAGTGGACTGCAGCAAATGTTACTTATCTATCGATCATTCATCTAGGGGTGGACACCCCCACTTGTGGTAACCTTACTTAAAAATAAAATTATAATAAATATTTCATTCGATGACGTGTCCTTTTTACAGTGTAATTACACAAGTTCTAAGCATTCCAACAATGTCGGCTGAGCTCAGGAGGGAGAGCGGGTTAATTTGTAACCGGAAGGTTGCTAGTTCAAATCCCGGCTCCTCCTGAGTGTCAGTGTCCCTGAGCAAGACACCTAACCCCAACTGATCCCGACCAGCTAGCTATCACCTTGCATGATTGACTCCACCGTCAGTGTGTGAATGTGTGTATAAATCACTTTGGATAATAGCATCTACAAAATGCCCTAGATGTAAATGTAACAACCTGTAACTGTGTAGTTCATATGCTATAACGTAATAGAGCGGTAGATAGAACAGGGATAGTAATAGAACAGTAAACGCCCCTTTTTTTTAACAGTTTTGGTTCCGGAAGTTAATTTCCCATGTATTTTCATCGTTCACTTTTCGTAAAATAGATTTGATTCAGGGCAAAAAATAATTTGGAAAACGGAAGAAAAGGCAAAGGTACTAGACTGTGTACAATCTTTTTGTGAACGAGTGAGGAACTCCTCATCCCATGAACCATACATTTGTGTTTTTCTAAAAAAAAACTAGATGTTGCCCCGTTTAACTTGTGGCTTCTACAGGAGCAAATTCTGGCTGGTACCGGCGCCTTGGATGGTTACGACATTATGGCTTTTAATCAAAATCTCGATGATGAAAATCATTTTTACTTCCAGAACCACACTGTTTCGCTCTATGGAACCGCCTATAATGGGACACCATAAGTTATTTAAAAAAGACAAGATATATAAAAAATAAATTAACAATTCAGATGACCCAGATCAACTGACTGAGATTCTTTAATAATAATCTTTTCTGCAGCATAAAAAGTTAGCAATACATCTTCATAACTTGTTTTTTCAGGTGTGCCGTTTAACAAGGGCTTATGGCCAACTAGTATGGGCCTATAGCCCTTGTTCTGTGGACCAGCCTTAGAACAAATGAGTGGTCCTCCCTCAGACTAATGAGGAAATGCTGTCGACCACTTGGTTCCCGTGAGAGTAGTAGCCATTGCCCAACACATCCAGGCATTGTGGCAGTTCCGTGTTATGCTGAATCGGATCAGGGGCAAAACGGGACATTGCAGTCTGCAGGGAAGGTCACATGCACATTTTTAATGTACCAATATTTAATTCAAGGTCACTTCATGTGCTAGACGCACAATTCCAGATGAATGGCGTATAAAACGGGTACGTCTTTTTATGAGACGGCAACACTGGGAGGACGTCACTATAACTTGGAATCAGAGCAACACACGTAAAGAGGCCATCTGGAGAAGACTACATGTAGCTATACTCCACTCCTCAGACAGTGTGGTGTGGTTGGCTCTTTGAGACAACGCTTACATTCTTGATCGACAACCACCTTTTATATTATCTGGCATTGACTCTTCCAAATGTGGATCAACGTGGTAAAAAAACAACGCCCGGGAAACCGTCGTCACGGTAACAGAGATGCCCTGCTGCTCCCACAGCGTCTAGTACTCCAACCTCCATCATGAGGGATAGACTCTCCTCTCCTTTCTGTATGTCGCCGGGGGCAACGGTCCAACCGTCCAGTCCAAATGTTAGTTTTTTGTGTGTTTTCTTTTTTTTCTTCTTCTCTGCGTTGTATCGCTCCCGACTAAAACACCCGATCGAACTCAGTCTGGCTGGTGGTGGCGGGGTTCCGGTTCTGATTGGGCTGCTGCTGGGGCATGTGACCCCTCCGGCGGGGCGGGGCCAGGTACTCGAACATGGAAGTGTTGTGCGTGGACAGCATGTTCTTCAGGTCCGATGGCATGGGGTCCGACCAGAAGAAGTCGTGGTTGAGTGCGTCGTCGCTGTCGATGCGCTGCGCCGGGTCCAGCACCAGCAGCTTGTCGATCAGGTCCAGGGCGTACGGGTCCTTGACGTAGGCCTTCAGCCGGTCCTTCACCTTGCGCTTCTGGCCCTTGGGCAGCTCCATCTTCTGGTAGAGCTCGTACTTCTTGTCCACCTCGGGCCACACCTGGTCAGGGAATGGGTTAGTTAGGTCAGGGAACAGTTAGTTTATCAATTCAATAGGCTTTTCTATTCCACATGCTTTAATATCTACAAATTATATTTATGTTATATAACTATCAAAAAAATATTTATTTTTTTGCATATCCAAGCAACGTCTAAATTTCCATTCGCTTTGAGCGTGTTAAAAGAAAAAAACATTAACATGGCATCGACATACACAAAGCAAACTACAGACATAGACAGGAGGGAGGGAGCTCACGTCAGCGGTGATGGAGCCACACAGCTGGCTGATGAGGGTGAGCTGGTGCTGCTCTGTGTTGCCTTGCATGATGGGACTCCGGGTCCACATCTCGGCCATGATGCAGCCGGCGCCCCACAGGTCGATGGGTGGCCCGTAGTCCCGCTCTCCTGCAAGCAGAGCAGGCCAGAACCCAGTCAGTGTACAATCACAGCCAATGCAAAAGGGCTTTAGAGATAAAAGCACATAATGTTTCTCATTGTTCTAGCTAACCATACTTATTCTGTACGTGGAGGCATGGGACTTAATTGCGTGCACGAGCGCGCGCGCACACACGCACGCACACACACACGGTGGTTGTTGGAGGATTTCTAGGAATACCATTCTCACAAATGTACAAAGATAGCTTGCGGGGGCACTGGTGTGTTGATGAGGACATGAGCCCAGCTGTTTTACCTAGCAGCAGCTCTGGTGGACGGTACCACAGAGTGACCACGCGGTTGGTGTAGCGGTTCCCCTGGCTGTTCTTGGCCAGGCTGAAGGCTCGAGCCAGGCCGAAGTCAGCCAGCTTCAGCACGCCGTCCCTAGTGATCAGCACGTTGGCCGCCTTCATGTCTCTGTGGAGGATCTGAGGAGCAATACCACCATTAAAAAATGAATAACTTCCCTATGAATGTCTATTTAATATTTAATGAACAGACAAGTCATTAGGTCTCATGCAGGTCATGCGCCTTTAACTTCCAAGTCCATGGCAAGTCATAAGTCCCGGAGTTAACATAATAAAGTCCCACTAATATAAAGTATTACTGTTTATCATAATTATATGGTTATGACTCCAAAATAAGTGGTCCTTTTTTCCACATCCTTACAGTATTACGTATCTCTACAGCAGTACGACTGTAGCAAAGCATGTGCTGAAGGAGCAAAGCTGCACCTGGCAGCATGTAAACAACATTGTATGTCTCACCTTGTTCCTGTGGATGTAATAAAGGCCATTGAGCAACATCTGCATGACCTTCTTGATTTCTGCCAAGGTGAACTTTACATTGGCATTGCTCAGCAGCCCTGCCAGGTCATGCTCACAGAAGTCAAACACCAGGTAGATGCTGCCTTTGTATCTGTTGAACTGAGTGGCTGGCAAAGAGAAGGAGAGAGAACTGTTAAATTACAAGATAACAAAAGAATATAATAAGTTTATATGGTCAATCATAATGAGTCTAACCCAAACCGAAACTTGAAATAAACATATGTTGAACATTCAAGTAGTAAAAGGCAACCAAGCCGATGTATTCACCCATAAATACATTATACACCAATACAACAATGCAGACATGACCCCAACCTTTGGTTCGACAGATTTCAATCAGATTCACTACGTTTTCATGTTTCAGCAGCTGTAGGATCTTGATTTCCCTCAGAGCTGTGATTGGAAACTACAACACAGAGAGCATCATGTATAAGATACTGCAAAGCAACACTAACCCAGGACTGACCTCCTTCTCTGTAAGCATCGGTAGGGAGACGAGATATCGAAAGCAGCTATTTAAAATACAGCTAGACTTCAAGTGTCACTATGGAATGGACACAATTACATTACACATGACTAGAAAGCCTGGTTACAGTTACATTTGGTGTTATAGAGTCTGTGAGGCAAAAACACACACACACACTGGAAAACATACCCCTTCTTTCTCGTTTTCCATCAGAACCTTCTTCAGTGCAACTTTTTTCGTAGTCTGCCGGTGCTTTGCTTTAAATACTTCTCTGTAAAAATCACAAAATCAAAACAATATAAGCCAGGAAATGTTTGTATAGAAGCCACCCAAGCTTGAACAAATACAATCATGTTATAGTGCTCGGTAGTCGTGCTAACTTAGCCAACCATGTCCCAAAGGAGAAGCAAAGCATTGAAAAGGCTGTGTTTACCTATTCTCTTTCATAAATCCCTGCTAGCAAAAAGGCTAAACTGAGGCTATGCTTTGTTCATTGAAAGTTGGTAACATAACCGAATACATTAATACCACTAAAATATATAGATTTAACCGCTTCATTTTACTCACCCAAACGTCCCCTGTCCAATTTTAGCCAGCTTTTCATATTTTGAGAACTCGTCGCAGAAAGGGAATTCCACGCCGTCGTAGTATTTGGACATGATGGCGGCCTCCCGGTCGGGCCTAAGGAGAAAACACTTTAAAACACCACCTAGCACATGTCGAAGCAAACAGAGCGAAAACGTACGGCAGCAAACCACAGATTATGACGATATTTCGCATACTTTTCAGCGGCAGCGGCGGCGGCCGCATTGCTTGTCTTTTCTCGTTGCATCTCTGGATTTGGTAAACAGTAGAGCAAACGGAATCCTTCTTCTTCCCCTGTTTCCCGGTCCTTCTTCTGCTTTTTGCAAATGCAAATAGCATGAAACGAACTTGTGCAGGCTGCCACCTACTGGAAAAGGGTGGAACTTGATTCACCTCCATGAATGAGAAAAATGGCAGTGCATCTTTATGTACTTTTATTTCTTCACGGTTATAAGTTGCCGCTGACTGTTGCTCAAACAACAGGGAAATGTACAATTTGTTTTACTTAATTAATGGTGCGTGTGAACTATTGTTATAGTGTAAGAGTATCCTTAATCTCTTCTCAGATGAGGTTTCACATATAGCCTACCTCCCTCATAGTAGTCAAGGGATAACGTATTTGTTTATAGGTTTTTTCAATTTCAGTTCATTTTTCAGTATTTCCTGCCATCATCGAAAAACCACCCACACGCACGCTCTCGCACACGCACACACACATTGAGACGTCCGGAAGTGGCGGCCGCGTGTCCTGTCCTCATGTCATATGTTGACTTAACGTGTGCTTTGATGTGGACCATAACGTGCAACGCAAACAGTAATTTGTAATATGAGCTTATCGAAAAAGATGTAGGCCTAGCCCGACCAACCACTGGAGGGGGAGTGCCGTGACGTTGCGATCGTTACTGACAGGGACCTGCCCAGTCGGGCCGGGGTTTCCTGTGCTCGCCGGGTCCGGGAATGATGTGCTGCTGCTCCCGCATGTGGCGGCTCAAAGGCTCGGGGTTTGCCGCGCTGTTCCGACAGCAGAAACGGGCGTCAAACGGAGCTGCTTTGTTATCGAAATATTCGAGCACCAAGACAGCCCCTCAGCTTCCAGGAATGGAGTACCAGGTACGTTTGCTGTTTGTTTTTGACAACCTTTAAAAAATAGTTTATTGCACACTAGCAGATATGCTAGTTAGCTAGCCAAAGTTCAAATGTACAGTGGATACTTTATGGCGGCATTGTCGCATTAACTTTGTACTATTTAATAACTATTAAACCCTCTAAACGACTTATATTTATACAACAGCTGTCTCAACTTACCTTACCGTTATTATGTAATATTCACACGTCCAAGCCTTATGCAAACACGTGGCAGGTATTTATAGTTGTTTATTATGCATACCAGTAGTTATTTTTTACTGTTCTTTCTGGCAAGTTGAAAATTTAAGCCGACGACCAGAAAAAAATGTTAACTGTCAGCTCTTGAGTAAACGGAATCAACCCATGTCATCAAATAATTCTACAACCGTCTATGCTTAGATAATCAAACGGAAATCAGCGGTACATTCCGTTGTTTTTTCATTTGGCATGTCACGCCTTTTGGCCACTGTTCACAGCTAAAGATCCGGAGCAGCTTTAACTTTAACACTTCATGATGCAATGTTCTCGTTTACCATGATATACAGGATGCAATCTGCACCCTCAACACACTTCAGACCAATGCCAGTGCCCTGGAACAGGTGCGGCGAGAGCGTGGGAACCCTCAATTTCAACTTGTGGCTATGCGGAGCTTCTTGGAGAGAGCAGGCCTTGTGGTAAATCATCCATATTGTCATAACATAATTTAAATGCAGTAGGTTGAAATAGAGAACACTTTTCACTTAGTGTGTGTGTGTGTGTGTGTGTTAGAGCTGCCGTGGCAATCAGTCTCAACTAATTTGTTTGTTTTGCAAAGGTTGAAGACCTTGACAATCTCAATATCATTCATGTGACCGGGACAAAGGGCAAGGTGAGTGAATTCCCCAAAGAAGTCGTCATTAGATTCAGTAATCCATGACAAACGAAAGTTATGAACTGGTGGCCATCAAATGTTTGACTTCTTCTTATAGGATATGCATGGGACAAGTTGGGCTAGCTATTTACATGCCTTCTCCAGTAGCGTAGCAACACTAAATTGTATGTCTTTCATGTACATTTTTCAGGGATCAACATGTGCTTTCACAGAGCAAATTCTCAGAAGCTACGGGTTTCGCACAGGATTTTACAGGTATAAACCAGTACTGTAGTTCCCAGTCCAATGTTACTGGTTATTTTTAAATTGTTATTACATGAACATTATCACCAGCCAATCAGAATCTTCACAGGTCAAAACAAATTATCATAACTTTATGTCCAACATTGATGATAAGAAATTGTTCTGTTGTTGCATGAGATAAGAATGATGCAGAAAGTTTATCAAGCCCAGGTGCTGTACACCTCCTTAAAAAAGATACTGTCTCAAACACTTGTACCTGGTATATAGTGATTTAAGATTTTACTATTGGGCAGAGTTGGCTGAAGCCGTGTATGCACAAGGCTACAATGTGTCTCACTGCTGGTCAGTTCTCATACGCAGCTCTTGTTTACCTGCAACCAGGGCTGCTGGTTTGCCTTTTTCTTATCATTTCTGCGTGTTGCATATTTGTGTATAAATGTTTCTGAGCATGTAGCTTTGAATATCAATGGAATTTCCCTAATGTGAGAATTGTTTTCCTTTTTGCAGTTCACCACACTTGGTTGAAGTAAGGGAGAGGATTCGCATCAATGGACAGCCAATTGGAAAAGAGCTTTTCACAAAGTATTTCTGGCAGATTTATGCAAGACTGGATGAATCAAAGGTTGGCACAGGCAATTTGTGTTGGAAGTCATTCCTCAAACTGATTAATAATTTCTCATCCCTGATTTTCTCTGATTGATGTATGCATTGTTCTGATCGACCTCGATAAGACCCTGTTATGATCAGAATACCAATCTTCATACTGTGTTAGTGTATTGTTTGTGGTTCTGTTCTGCAAGCTCGTTATTGTGTCCAGTGGCATGTGGAGCACGTGCCTCATGTGACATTCCCTTGTGACCACTTTAAGGTTTGGGCTACGTCGTCAATTAACTGATTTCATTATCAAAAGGGATAACATAAATGGAGTGCACTGTGATGCCACAAAGGGTGCCAAATCCTCCTTTTAAACTGTAGTATCGGTGAAGTATTCAATGTTTAACATTTGCAAATCCCTTAGTCGTGACAGCGTTTTCTGTTTATCAGAGATTGTTTGCATTCACCTGTTACTATAGAAGAAGAACATGCAGGCCTAGTGACCTCTTGTTACCCCTGCTAAACATGTAAGTAAGCCATATCTGTGTTGAAATAGCAACTATATTGGCAAGAATTTTGTGAAAATATCTCATCTGGGGTAAATAAAGTACTAAGCCAAGCCAGATAAGCTGGAATGCTTCCAGATTTTGGAAAGTTATTTAGTTAAACTTTTACTTGGACTTCACCTCCTATAACGTAAAGTGTTGTCTGCTTATGCAAACACACCCCACACGTTGAATGAGTAGCGTGGAGTTGTGCAACAAGTGTCTGCTCTGATCTGTGGGGTACACATTTGTACTACTGATTATGTATGCCTTAGCTGATTAAGCATTACTGACCATGTGCTCAAACAAGTTTTGATTTGATCAATATGTACTTTTTTCTGCAAATGTATGTTTGTAATCAGACCAACCAAGATGCCTTTGATACCGAGGGTGGCTCAATACCCTAAACGCCACACCTTTCCTTTCTTCCAGATCTTTAAAATGTGGCTTGCTGATAACTTTTTCAAAATGTGTTAATGATTAGTTTCAGGCATCTCTCTAAGGGTTTTGTTTGTGATTATTGTATACATTTAATTGTTTCAGGACAGATTACACTCTCAACGAGTCTTCCTGATAAAATAAATGTTAAATAAAATGGAGACTAGGGCAGAGAAGGATAGGTCTGAGTGATCTTCTAACATGGCTGTCTTTGATGTCCTTAGGAGGCACATCGTGGCAGCATGCCCGCTTACTTCAGATTTCTCACCATTCTGGCCTTCCATATCTTCCTGCAGGAGAAGGTATGTATGCATAATAATGTTGCTAGTATACAATAGGTTTATGAACCCATAGTTTAGGATCCCAACAGGGCATCACACGATGCACACTATGTAATGGGTTAACTGCATTTTTTTCCTAAATTCTCCAGTCATTAAAATGTGTCATGGTTTGGATTCAGGTGGATTTGGCGGTAGTCGAAGTGGGAATCGGCGGCGCCTATGATTGCACCAACATTATAAAGTAAGTGTGTGCACCATTCTGTCTGCATTTCTTAACAACATTACAGCCAGTTTTACTCGTAATAAGTGATTCAACAATCTTACCAACTGTAAACACAGTTGTTTAACACTAAAACCAAGACTACAGTCCAATATAGTTTGGACGCCAGAATCAGGCCTTGGGATTACAACACAATGAATGGGTTTGGCCATAACCAGTCGCTGAACGTGCGGACAGAATGTGATGTGATGTCATGTGATGATGTTTTGTTCCCTCCTGCACGGATTGTGGTCCACCCCTCTGTCAGGAAACCATGGGTGTGTGGCGTCTCATCTCTCGGCATCGACCACACTCAGATTCTCGGGGACACCATTGAGAAGATTGCTTGGCAAAAAGGAGGAATCTTTAAGGTGCGTTCCCCGTACAACATTGAGAGGGTTCCACCCATAACAGTCAACATGGTATTAAAAAACTTGACAAAGTGATTGTTGGAGGTCTAAGAGAGGTGATGATGTGTATTGTTTCCATGGTTAGCCAGAGGTTCCTGCCTTCACGGTCAAGCAGCCTGAAGAATCCATGGCTGTCCTGAAACAGAGAGCAACAGATATAGAGGTAAGTCAACAAAAAAACGAGTTACAATTAGGGATGATTTTTTCTGCACTGTCCATAAGGCTGAGGAAAAACATAGATCAACATCAAGCAACATCAAGGTAGATGCATACAGGCATACAGCGGGCGAGCTGGCTACTCTGTGTTGCAACAAGGTATATATTCATGTATTATTAGGTGCCAAGCACAAAGTGCGATTACCTATTGTAATCGTTAGTGTTTTTATTATTGTTATTCCACCACGTTTGACTTACACAGCCTAAACCGCTCGCATGCTTTTTATTTTTCTTACTACAGCTGTAGAGGCTGAGTCAAGATTAACAGAGAGCAAATATCACACTGATTGGCCTAAAGGTGGCGCTATAGCAACAGTCCAAAAATGCAAAATTTGAACAAGCATATCTCGTAAACGTTTTCACTTACAGTCATGAAACTTTGTTCACACATGCATATCCTCATGCTGAACAGATATGCCTCAAAAACCTATGACTTTATTTGGATAGATTTACGACTATTTTGAACTTTGTTAAAAACACTAAATTCCCTAAGGATCCTAGGTTTTTTTACTTAGACAAAAATCATTTGGCAGATATCATCTATGGACCAATGTTTTTAATCTGACATAAAAGAAAGTCTGTAAAATAAATAATAAAGCACCCAGGAGCCATTGACTTTTCAAAGGGGCGTGGTTTAAAACACAAAACGACTTAAATGCTTATATTAACATCAAAATGGACTCCTATGATCTTGAGTCCAGTACAAAAGTTGTTCAGAATCAAATTCTAAACAAGAAAAAGTCAGCATATTTTGAAATAGGGCGTGGCATCGAAATGGGCGTGACCTGTGACACAGTTCATAGACGCAATGGTTGATTTGAGCGGGACCGACTTAGTGGCTGTTGGGGACCAAAGTTCCAACTGTTCAAGTAAGATGAAGTCAATTGATTGAAATTGAAATTTAACTTAATGCCAAAAGGCAGGGTTAACTTAACACAATCATCATCAAACTTGGGATAGTCAAAGGTACATGGGTCAAGATTAAACTGTCCAAATTGTATCTAAATCGGCCTAAAGTTGGCGCTATTGCAACTAGGGATGTCACGATACCAGAAATTTAGTAGTCGATACCAATACCAGTGAAATTCCACGATTCTCGATACCCAATTCGATACCACGGTCAAAAACAAAACAATAAATCCCATGTACTTTATTTATTAAAAACATTTAAACATTCCAAAAAACAGTGGCACTGGCATGTAGCCTTCAAGTAATGAATAAAAATAAACCACTATTAACATTACAAAAAAAGAACAGTGGCATGTAGCGTTCAAGTAATAATCATTTTTAAAAAATAATAAGCGCTGAAAGCAGGCTCATGCAGCTATGCGGCTGGCGTTTACACTTGCGTGCATGGCGGGGTTTAAAACATAACTTCCAACCTAATATTAAGTAATATAACGCAGCTGCGCAAGGCAGCCACAGGAGACGCCAACATTGTTTTCAACTGCTCGGTACCGCGCCGTATTAATTAACCAAGTTTTGAAAAGAAAAAGTATTTGAAGCGAATAAGCAACGCTGTTTTTGATTTGTTTATTTGGTTTTGAACGAATAATTTTGGATGCATGCATCGGCTTTGAGTTGGTTTGTTTACTTTGAAATTGCATACGCTCGCAACACACACGCACACGCGCACACGCACGCACACATTCACCGCCGCACCTACTACAACCTGCCGATCTTCAATCAAAACATCAAGTAAGTGATGCCGAACGCAGTCGTACCATGCGTGTTTAGAAGCGCAACATTGAAACGGGTCCCGTCTGAAACAGTCGCGCGGCGCAGCGTTCCAAACGCAAAGTACTTCCAGACGAGACTCTTGTTATTCTTTTTATCGACGAGTCGAGGCGGAGCCGTCGCACTCGCTGCAGCTGCCGTCTTCCATGTTCCCGTGTAGGTGTATATGCTGCCCACGTGACGTACAGCGGAATTGCATCCTCGGTACCTACGGTACTAAGAAAAACGAGTACCGTCACGTTTTTTGAATTTTGGTATCGACTTGGTACCGAAGTATCGGTTCTCGTGACATCCCTAATTGCAACAGTCTAAAAATGCAAAAAATGGTTTATTGGTCGTTAGGGTTAGGTTTGATGGTTTATTGGTCGGTAGGGTTAGGGTTAGGTTTGATTGTTTATTGGTCGGTAGGGTTAGGTTTGATGGTTTATTGGTCGATAGGGTTAGGTTTGATTGTTTATTGGTCGGTAGGGTTAGGTTTGATGGTTTATTGGTCGATAGGGTTAGGTTTGATGGTTTATTGGTCGGTAGGGTTAGGGTTGGGTTTGATGGTTTATTGGTCGGTAGGGTTAGGGTTAGGTTTGATGGTTTATTGGTCGGTAGGGTTAGGGTTAGGTTTGATGGTTTATTGGTCGGTAGGGTTAGGTTTGATGGTTTATTGGTCGGTAGGGTTAGGGTTGGGTTTGATGGTTTATTGGTCGGTAGGGTTAGGTTTGATGGTTTTGTTACTGTACGTTGAAGGGCGGGTCCGTGGCGTGGCGGTTGGCTCAGGCTTGGCACCTTAAAAAAAATCAAATTGATCCAAGATGCAGTGTGTGGCTCATTGCTGTGCATTTCAAGCCATTCAATGAGTAACCCTGATGTCTGTCTCCAGTGTCCCCTGTGGGTCTGTCCAGAGCTGGGGGACTACCAGACGGACTGTGGACCTCTGCAGCTGGGCCTGGCCGGACAGCATCAGCGCTCCAACGCCTCCCTGGCCCTGCAGCTGAGTCACACCTGGCTGCAGAAAAGGTGTCTGCAAGGTACGTGGGAGGCACTTCCAGTACTTCATGTTTGGACTGTTTTCCATGTTGTAGGACAGACATCGTTGGTTCAGCTGAACTAGTCCAAGCTGTTAACTGACTCTCTTCCTACAGACAAGAACTTTCCCTCGTCCCATCTGGAGGGTCCAGGGGTCCCTCTGGCCACTCGTTTCACACCAAGCCCCACCATGACCAAAGGTAACACATTACTACTAACTCTGTCAGCAGTGGAGTCGTGGGAGTCTGTCAGCAGTCATTTAGAGTTGGCAGCCACTCTAAATGTCCCTTAGACAAAAATGATTGCTTCAATTTGAATATGGTAATGGTATGGTCCTTTCAACTACTTTGCCATCATTTCAATTAAAATGTTGGGGTTCTGTAATCAAATGCAGTGCATCCCTACTCTAGCGCTGTTGGGTTGATTAGTATCATTTGTTAACTTGTCATGCATATAGCCAGATTTTATTTGGCACTAGGTTGCGAGACTGTGCAAATACCACACAAGTCATTTTTAGGATAAATGTCCCAAAATAGTGACTCCCCAAAAGAATGGGAACAACCTACAGCTTGATGCCTGCCGTTCAGAAATCCCACGTGTGTGTATGTTGACCTGTCGCCCCACCTTGGCGGGCAGGGCTGGCAGACACGGTGTGGGCGGGTCGCACCCAGACGCTGAAGAACGGCGAGGTCACCTACTTCCTGGACGGAGCTCACACCACGCGCAGCATGCAGGCCTGCGTGCACTGGTTCCAAGAGGCAGCGGAGCGCTGCGAGAGTAACGCAAGGTGAGCAGAAAGGGAACGTTCTCTAAAGGCCAAAAATCCCACTCCCTGCATCCTGCGTGTCATGCAAAGGTCTGTGATAATAGACGAAAATAATCACCATGCAAAGGTCCGCATCGCAAAAAGATGCAAATCCAACCAAAGACTTCCGGGAGACATGAAACACTGTGGTTGATTTGGAGTTCTATACCAGGTGCCTTTGGATGGGAATTTGGATGCCAAACTAGAATAGCTTTACTTTTTTTTTACATTGATATTTGGGCTCACATGTTGATAACCTGAGCTTGCAGAAATGTGAGCACGTGTGCTAACTGACACAGGTGCTTCAGTGAGGTCTCTCCTATACCCTCCACTGTGTAGAGTAGCTCTGCACCTAGCAGGCTCGTTGTAGCTTTCCTTTCAAAAAATCTTCAAAAGGAAACCTGGAAAAATTGGGCAGGGTTATTTTGGCCCACGAGACGGCAATCACAGCGTAGTAATGCAGTTAGGCCACAGTATAGGCCTGACACAAGGAAGGACAACGCCCTCTAGCAAGAAAAAGGAGAATGGAATTGCATACATCAAGATTTTAAGATGCTATTCATAAACATCAGTCACATTTTTAATTGTTTTAATTGTCCTTATTGTGGCTGTATAGCATAAGGAATGGGGTTTATACTGGCAATCCAATCCATCCACTGGTTCAGCGAGTATAACTAGCTGTATTGCTGTTTTGCAGTGGCCCCGTTGCAAGAGTGTTGGTGTTTAATGCCACAGGAGAGAGAGACTCGGCCGCCATGCTAAAACTACTGGTGGTAAGACACACCTATCACTATCAGAAGATCATGATGAATAAAAAAATGTTGGGTTTTGTCCTGCAGTGGATCACACTTCTTTAGGCAGTTGTTGGTTTTGTTTTAAGTCAATATTCTATCCTGTTTCAGCCATGCAAATTCGACTTTGCTGTGTTCTGCCCGAATATCACCGAAGCCATCGCATCATGTAACGCAGGTAATGAAGTCGGATTAATAACATGATCACGCAGAAATGACTTAATATCAGTAAAACATGAAGATGTTGAGTTTCTTATGTCCGTGTTTCCCGGCACGCAGACCAGCAGAACTTCAACGTGTCGGTAGAGAACATGCTGAGACGTTGCCTGGACAACGAGAGGAGCTGGCGGCGGCACCACGGCGACGGGGAGTCTCCGCCGGGTCGCCGCAGGCCCCTCCTCATCGGGGACGTCGACCTGTCCCTGGGGCCGGGCCGCGGGGCAGAGGCACTGGTCTTCCCCTGCATCCTCAGCGCCCTGCGGTGGGCCGCGCAGGGCCGGGACCCCGTCCTCCTGTCCCGGGACGCGGACAAGCGGGAGGCGCCGGTGAAGCCCAGCGTCGCCGCCAAGGCCGCGCTCCTGCGGGAGGTGACGGAGATCCACGTCCTGGTGACGGGGAGCCTGCACCTGGTGGGCGGGGCGCTGAAACACCTGGACCCCTCGTCCTGCTCCAAGTAGATCTGGCCCTCGGAGGACCTCCCGCACACTTGGGCTTGCTGTTTGAACGGCTACATTTCAACCATGGATGAACCTCCTCTTCTTCTTCTTCTTTGTTTAGTAGAGGTAGAGGCTTCCTCCTAGTCAAGCTTTAACGGATTTGGATGTGGCCTACTGAAAGGGCCGACTTGTTGGTGTGTGTGGTATGACAAAGTGTAAGGGGTTCTTTGTACTGTCACTGTTTTTAATCAGACTGTCTTGAAGGCCAGTGTTTCTCACCTTAACCGAACCTGGAGCCTTACGGACAGACGCACTAAGTGACCAGACGGAATTGTGTGCGTGTCATAACTTGAATCCAAACCTGTTTACATGAACTTGGTAATTTATTAACCTCTTAAAGTGTCCCCTGTGAGCTCAGTAGAAATATGTACATTTCATTATTGTTGAGCTGCATTGGCATACAGCTATAAGCCATAAATAAATGGGTAAGTTGGTGATAAAAGTACAGTTAAAGCACTATTGCAAATTGGATATTGGCAAATTGTCATAACTATAGATTCTTTGCCCTGAAGTCGGTGTCAATTTCAGTTCATGTGTCTTTCCTGTAAGTTCATCAAAGCCTTTTTACAATCTTCTGTCCTTTTTGAAAGACTTTGCACAGTTTCTACTTTATTTTTGTATATTTGGAGAGATGAACACAGTATAAATGTAACTTAGTCTTAAATGTGTTAATATCCTAAATTGGTGTTTCCTGGAAGGAAATAGTTTTGATGAAATTTAAATGAATCTAATTACTATTTTGGTCATATATTCAGCCTTCTAGCCTAATGTTTATGTACCTGCTCTATTCATCTATGTCTGGCATTTGTTTTGTCATGTGTTGGAAACACATCTGTATTTGTATGTATACTCAAACCACAACATAGAACCCTGTCTACTGCAATGTACATCATTGTAACTCTAAGCCTTGAAAGTATGCAATACTAAAATAATATCATACCATACGTTTGCCATTTAATTAATACGATTGTTCTGTGTTTGTGCTGTTGAATCTAACTGGCTAATGGCCATGTGAACATGCCATTTCCACCTAATTTTACCCTGGTGTCTTCTACATTATTCTTCTAGAATGTTAAATTGTCCTTTCGTGGCATCGTAACCAATGCCTAAACTTTAGCATCTATGACATAAACCTAAACGACCTTAATCCTGGATGGAACCACTTCAAACTACAAAAACTGCTTAATCCTAAACAACCAAAGTTGTACCTAGATTTGACCATACTTTACTCTAACCTTCATCAGCGGAGAGTTAAATATAAACAGAACAGAACAAATCTATGGAAGGATTCAAACCCAACATCTGAAACAAAAGGGGAAGTATTTAGGCACACATGTTTATAAATATTTGACAATATAGTATTGTATTTATCACCTGAATATAGGGAACTTGTCCAGGGGTGTTAGTGTTGGCTCCCATCACCATCTCTGTGTAGTGTAGGCCTACCTAACCTACCTACCCAGTAGGTAGGTAGGTTAGCACACAGGAATAGTCCATTGTCCCATGTTGTGGAGTGGCTTCACAACATGTACTTTAAAAGGGATTAAAACAGGTTTATTTTGGTTGGTTGGAGGGGACTGAAGGGATAAGCTACTTGGTTGTGATGTCACAGCTGGGGACACCGAGGGACAAATAAAACCCCTAACATGACACTAAAACGGGTTGTCATTCATATTCATAATACAGACAATGCTATTGAATAAAGAGAATGAGCATGTGTGTACAATTGCTTGCGCCCCATTGTGAATGCCAGGTTATTCTAGTACTTTCCATTGAGGATACCATGCAGGTAGAGTGAAGTAGGTTTTAATTCGTATTGTTAATTCCTTGTGAAACAACAAAAAGCCTGCAATGTTTCATTCTTGAAAAGTTTCATGCTTTGTAATCGTGGTAAAGACTCAGCGGTAAGGATAGGCCTACCCATTGTTGGAATTGAATTGATGGGGGAATCCGTCCTCCGTGTTCTTGAGCCAAATATAGGTTCACATAAAAATGGACTAGAGCCTTGTTATTTGAATGAGTCATATTGTTAGGCCTACATTATCTATTTTTTGTATATATATTTCAGGAAAGTACATTAATCGCAAAATTGTTCACTGTATTATTTTGTTGGCACATAGCTTTAAATTGCTATTAATTATGGTAACATTGGTTATGTTAACATTGGGGTTAACTTGTTTTTCAGTCGGAACGAGTCGTCACAAGGGGGACGACTCTTCAGTGTAAAACTTAAAATGCAAGGTAAAGATATTCATGATGAAATGGTCACATGATGTTGCATGCAAGTACCAGGCATTACCAGTCACCCCAATGCTTTCAATCAAAACCATATTTGACCACACTGGGATAACATGTTGGCCTCTACTAAATCTGAGGTAGTTGTTTAGTTATCACTCCACTAGGTGGCGAAAGTGAGTTCGTGTCGTTACAAAGCAACCCGAATACAACGAAGGAGAATGATATTGACGTCACGTCCTTTCGTCCTAAGTCCAGCCAATCAGCATTGAAGAACTGTAGCAGACGAGCAGGGCCGAAGCGCTGAGTTTAAATAGTCCCGCTTGGATCGAAACATACAGAATAATCGATCAGAGCATATTGAGGATTTTATTGTAAAGAACATGCCACGACAGAGGTATGTTTAATTCTTTGTAATATATTGAACAATACTTAGTAGGACAATACTCCGGTAACATCAGATTCGTCGTACTGATATGATTGTAACTTACAAGACCAAGGCGACTGTGTGTCCACATTCTGTCCTCTGTCCTTCTTCAAACTACGATTTTATCAGCTAATGCAGGACATATTGAAGGACATCCACTGAAGTACTTCATCAAACCATCGTACGATCGTTGATATCATGGACTTGCAAAGTTGGCATGCCGATGGCCCATTTGTGTTCTTTACCGCGCAATCATGGGTCCCTCGTCTATACCTAGAGTTCTATTTTCTTGGCAGTCTAAGACGAAAATATATATTGAAAGTGCATGATCATCTTTCATATGTTTTTTTCTATTTGACCTGAAATTGTGTGACTTATCTTCATTTGCAGATTGCGCGGTTTCTAGCTTTGGCTAAGTTGCTATGGCGCGCTCCCTCAGCTAACTTACTTTTAAACACCTGTTGATTCATTCCGTTTAAATATAATGAATAAAAGCTTAATGTTTTTGTGATCATCTATTCATCGTATTGACGATATACTTGTTTTCAGAGCGTTACAAGAGTTGCCATGCATGAGCCACAATTTGGAGGGATCCATGTTATCCAACACGAAGACCAAGCGGAAAAAGAGAGGATGGGTCGACGATATGCTGGATGCAGAAAACACTCCGAGTGATCTTATTCATCAGTGGTCCCCAAACCACAAGCAACTCTGCCTCAATCCCAGGGAGAAAGAGAATGAAATGGTGCCTTTCGTCCTTTCAAGGAGGTCAAGGAGGAGGAAAGAGACCAGTAATGGTATGTGAGCTACAAAGTGTAAAGCGAAAATGTTTATATTTTCCTTGGTGACTTGGTGGTTATCTAATGTTTGCCATTACTTGTCAGGTCTCTCTTGGGACCATCTGCCGGATGAGCTCATCCTCCGGATCTTGTTCTGCCTGCCTCTATCACATCTCCTCAGGACCTCCCTGGTGTGCAAGCGGTGGCGTCGACTGGCGTAAGTCATGAATTCACAATTACTGGTCACCAGTTAATTAGATCTGTAATGTAACTTAATTAATCTGTTAATTTAGTTAAAGTTCCTATTCTATTAATCACAGGATAGTTTGGACCTCACTTGCCCTGGTACAAATGCGGTGCATTTTGTGAACACAACCCAGGTTCGACGAGTCGCTGTGGCACAGTGTGGACCTGGAGGGAGTGACCAACATGGATGCCGCTCTGGAGCTGCTGCTGAGCACGGGGGCACGCCGGCTCCGCTGCCCCCGCACCGTGATCCAGGAGCTGACGTTTGTCAACATGAGGCAAGGATGGAGACTTGTAGACCGGCAGTAACCATACCAGGCTAACTACCGCATCCTCAATTATGAAGGATGTTGTTGTTTTTTGGCCAGCTCACTTTAAAAGGTTAAATAAATAAGAATTTAGGTGCAATTGGAATCTTAGAAATAAAGGAAGTGTGGCCTAATCTACAGCTTCAAAACGCAAGCGTAGTCTGTCTACACTTGCTTTACCACAAGGTGTAGACAGATTGCGGAGGTTTACGGAGACCAAATTGACAGGCTGTACTCTCATAGATTTCTGACTAGGTATTGATTTTTAAAGTAATTGAATGGGAGTACTGTGATGTGGAAACTACAGATACAAAAGATAACAATTACATTCCTCTATACGTGCTTTCAGTCAACGGATACTGACGTCCAAATCGAGAACTGAAGCAGCCCATCCCCCAGTTCTGACATTTCTTAGTTTGTCTCCTCTCTAGCCCCGTTCAAGTGGTTCAGATGGACCTCAGCCACTGCAACGTTTCGTCAGAGTCCCTGGAGGTCATCCTGAGCCGCTGCTCGGCTCTGACCCACCTCAGCCTGGAGAGCCTGGAGCTCTCTGACTGCATCCTCCAGTGAGTACCCGGGTAGTGGGGGTCTGGGCGGAGAGCTACTGACTTCCAGCCCCCGTGTCCGCAGTCTGACTTGTAGGAATCCTTGAACAAGATGCTCTCACCCTCTGCATGCTTCTGAACACATGTTCCTGGTTTCAAAAGACCACCAAATTCCACAGACATTGGGACATTACATTATACCGCAACTAACCAACAATATTCACATGACCAACAAACTAAGAAAGCATTTAGGAAAGAAGCAACTGCTAAACTGTCTATAGTATAGTATGTGTCCTTCATATTTCTAACTCATGTTATTTTTTTTTTTGTTCATCAATTACACTTTGCTGTCATTACAATAAACAATGTGTGAAATGTTCTTCTCCCACAGCCATCTATCCAAAAACCCTGAGCTGATGGAGCTGAATATGGGAGGCTGCACTGGCTTCTCCGCTGAACCACTTGGAAAGATGCTGCAATCGTTCCCCAAGTAAGCTAAACCTTTGGTCATTTTTGCAGCAATGTTCTAGCAAGGCTCTAGAATCACCTTCTGATTCCTTCCTTGTGTTAAATTCTTGTTTTTGGGAGGGAATGTACTGATGTTTACGCATCCCGTCTTGCAGGTTGGAGCAGTTGAACATATCTTGGTGTGAATTCGGGTCGGACCACGTGAAGGCCGTGGTCGCTAATCTTCCGTCCAGCTTGACTGATCTCAACCTGAGTGGCTACAGAGAGAACCTTGCACAAGAAGGTGTGATGGTCTTTAGGCATAGAACATAATATACAGATATCTTTTACATTGATAGCATTGCTTAATTTACTTAACACACTTTTATAACTTGTGTGTGTATATTCTCATGTTCTGTGGAATTTAAATTTCAGATTTGGAGGTGCTGGTGGAACGGTGCCCCAATATTGTAACACTGGACATTAGGTAATGTTTGTGTCAGTGAGAATCTGCATTTAAATTCCTTGTGGAGAGTGACTAATTATAGCTTAACTGCTTGTCAATATGGCCTCAACACTTTTGGTAGTTGAACTTTGGATCATTTTATTCATGGTGTCAACAAACCAAATTTGTGGACTGTGTTGTACTACATATGAACTGGACCCGGAGTGTGACGCTGTCCTTTCCCTTATGTCTTGCATTGCAGTGACAGTGTTTTCCTGCGGACCACCTGCATCCCTACTCTTGAGCAACTCATGCACCTTAAACATCTGTCTTTATCACGCTGCTACCAGATCTACGCAGCAGCACTTGGGTACGTACACCTGTTTGCATGCAAAAAAAAATTACTTTGGAGACTAGAGTGACTTATATCGTCTTGTTTTCCATCTGGTTTGTGTCTTCGGTCGTTACACCACGTCTGTCTTTTCATTTCAGTGACATCGGTGAAAGGTTTACATCGCTTAGGCTGTTGGACGCGTTCGGACTCGTACCCGACGCACGCGTGTTCTTGAAGACGTACGAGATGAAGCGTGTGGCGGTCAACACCAGGGCCATCTCCATGATCGCCCGGCCGACCCCGGTGCAGACGGACGTGCACTCGATGTGGGACAGGAGGTGTCGGCTGCGGTTCAACTACTAGGAGGCGCTCTGGATGTACAATCAATATCTTTGTCATTATGTTACAGTGACGCAATAGAACAAAATCAAAACAAAAAAGTAAAGCAATATCTTTTTTACAGTGCTTAAAATGTCCTTCCAGGACCCGGTTCTCTATTTCATCAGTTGGAAACTAACTTTTTTTTAAATATATAATAAATATTTTTTACCTGGTTAATTAAATGGAAGTTGAGGAAATGTTAACTTCTACATTTAGAAGCAAAGATGTTTGGTAAACTTAAAATTACTTGAATAGGGTTTGTTTTGATGAAGATTTGCTTCTTTAAAAGCATATGAAGCCTGCACAGGGATTGTGACCAAAGTGAGTGTTTGAGCAAGGTGTTGAATATTGTGCCTTGGCATAATACTTTTACTTGTATTAATTCACTGCATAAGACAGAAATAATGTAAATAATCCATCTTGTGATCTTGAACGTACTAAATGGTTGGATCTAGTTTACATGTTTGTTTGGGACAGGCTTAAAAAAAAAACGTCTCCCCAATCTGGTTTTATTACCTCTTTTTTTTTAAGGCTTTGTTTGTGCCATTTTGTATTTCTGGGTTAAGTGTCCTACTCCGAAATACTTGAGTATATAGATGTCAATGGAAACTGAAGGTGGGCTGACAAAGGGTACTGGCTGCTAATAAATATTTTCCATTTACCTGGAGGTGGTCTCCATGTGGTGAATGCCACTCAGGTTAGCCGTTTTGTTTGTTTAAATAAAATGTGGCATTCTTGATTGATTTGTTTAACCCTCATTTGTGTAGAAGCCAAGTATTATCTCGATGGCTTGTCTTTGTTAGGATGAGGTTCCGATTTGTCTCGTTAAATGTGTCCTTGTTTTGGGTCCATACAAACAGGCATGACTGTTGGAAGGTGTGAAACCAAATCCATTCGGCAATTCTTTAAAGAAGAGTTCTTTCACCAGACATGGGTTGGAAAACCAGTTGTCTGGTAGGGGTTTTCACCCACAGGCCAATGCAAGTTTCTGTTGAACAAGTTCAGTATCGTGCATAATTCAGTACTGACCTTTTCAAACATTTCAGGATGGATTATCTACCTTCCTACTGCTTCATTCACTTGAATGGACAAAACTTAAATTCTGTACAAAATGCAGGTTCATCTTATGTAATGTAATCTGCTCTGGGTTTCTTCTTGGTGAAATATTTGTGTTGCATCAGAGAACGTGCGTTTTCCTGTGTGGAATGTTTCCAAGACTGCAAACATTCCAAGTTCTGCTGATACAAAAAAAAAATTGTGAAGGGACTGGGTGACGTTTACGTTTACTGTTTTGTCAACTAAAGAGTCTCCCGACGGGCCTACATCATTAAGCTTTTAGAGAAATTACATAAACCATTATCAGACTTTAACCCAGGAGTGATGTATGCATGGATGCTTTTGAAATTGAAAAATGACAGCACTTCAGTGAGGAATAGGAAAGCGATTCATTGGTAGTTAGGTAGTAATACACTCTTTACATGGTTTGCAAGGAGAAAAATATATATATAACCACATAAATTAAATTAGTTGTTTCTGGATTTATTTTTGTAATCATTTGTTTAGAATTGCTCAAAATCACTTTCAAATCAACAAAGAGGCTGTTCACCAAAAGCCATAGCATATTTACCTCTGCTGGTTTTAGAAAAATTGGCACTGACAGCTTGACCTTTGAATGCACACTGAAGCATTGCAACACCCGAAAAAAACAAATCAATTTAAAATATGTTCTCAAAGAAAGTGAGAAATTGACCATCATTAGCAGCGGTTCAAAACAAGCCTTTTCTTGCAATCCAATCATACAAAATCTCACAAGAAATTCTTATTTACATATACTTTAGCATTCCTCTTGTCCCAATGATTTGACAGGAAAAATTCAAACTGAAAAATGATTGTGCAACGCTCTGCTATAGAAACTAATGGATGGCGTGAAGGAAAGGAAAAAGTGTCCTCAAGGAACAACAGTGCAATACAGTGAAAACAACACATTTGTAAGCTATATGTTAATGGATGCATGTGTAATTCCCTTTATGCCCCCAAATACCAACCCATAAATTAATATAGAAATCCTATGGCAGTGCATACTTTTAGAGGAGCACGGTTCGAAGCTGGTCCTCGTCACTCATGCTGATCGTTGCTATGGCGCCATCGTTGAACTCGAAGGACGTGCCGCCGTCCACCACCATGCAGGCGTCCCAGCATCTGGAGCGCACGCACACTCTAGAAGACACACAATTACACAAAGTGTACTCAGACGATGAGGATCATTGAAGTGTACATTTGTAATTTTATGGATCTCCTTGACCATTCAGGTGCAAATTAAAGTTTATTCATCATAAGCACATTCAAGGAGTTACATAAAAATAAAGACTATAGAATAAAGTTAAGAATACTAAAACACACCTAAGTTAACAAGTCATAAAAGAAGATCAAATCTGAATGTAACATAAATGTAGTGCAACTTCAATTGAAAAGAAACTGAAGGAAGATTCCGGTGCTCACTTTTTGGCAAATCCTCTTGGGCGAATGCTGGAGAAGACTCTGTTGACGATGGGCTCGCGGATGCTGAAGAACAGCCGCTTGTCCTCAGGGCTGAACACCAGAGACTGGTTGTACTCCTCAGTCACTGAACAGGAGGGGACAGAGGGAAGGGGTATCGATGTATGAATGCAATGGGCTGAAGGGTGAACCAGAGAGAGGGAGAGAGAGATATTGTACATACCATTTTCAATGAATCCAGGATCAAGTGGGATGTCAAGGCCAGTTTGTGACTTTCCTGTAGAAGAGAATGAATGTTATTTAAGATTAGATTTTTTTGCCAGAACTTTTATTTATTTCCACTTCTGTTTGTACGTACCTATTTTTAGAAGATCCTCAACAGATTGTTCGACCAGTTTGTTGATATTATATGACCTATTGATAAAGAAATGTATTAAAAAAAAAAATATATATATATATATATATATATATATATATATATATATATATATAACAGTAGGAAACAGTAGGAAGAGAAGTTCCTAAAACACCATCTGTTGATTGGTGATTGGTTAGCAAACAGTCCTCATACATGATCGATGGTTAGTGAGCGAAGGCACAAACCCCTACGTCAAACAAGCCTCTCCACTGTAGAAGAATGTGTAAATAAAACCTACGCGAGACAAAGCATGCTTCGAGAAGGGCTAAACCATTTGACCTGATCCCTGTGCGTGTTCTGGTGTGTGTGCGTGCTGTCCAATGTACCAGGCTTTAGATCCCGTCCCTGTGCAGATGCTGAGACCTGAGCTCTTCTGCTTCTCCCACGGCCCGTCGTCCACTGAGATCTCATAGTAGGAAGCCCTATGGAGCGAGAAGGTAAGATGGGGGTCTAAGGATTTACACTTCACCCTGTGTTGGACGGACAGAGATGGGCTGGTGAGTGCTAGGGACGGGACACACACGTGGGAAATGTCACAGGAGGCTGGAACAGAAACAGAAACTGTGCTGTGGCTTTGACATGTTTGTATACCTGGAGGACAGAGACTCTCCAATGAAGATCTCATTCAGACTTCTGACAGGAAGGAGATTGGGCTCTGAGAAGCTGTCGTCTTGTGTTCCACTTTCTGTAAAACGTCAGCAAGTATATATTGTTAAATGCGTAATGGACGACTTTTGCAATTTAATACATTTATGCGTACAAAAATTATCACAATTGTACCAAATAGGAGGCTGTTCAAAGTGCACCAAAAAAGCCTAGAAGCAAATGACAAATATTGGTGTCTGAAGCACACAGGCTGTCACTTAAATCAATATTGGCTTTTTAGTAACAACAAACCTACTGGAACATTTCTCAAATGTCAGGATGACAATTATTTTGTGAGCTGTACCAACTCATTTTGATGCTGCTCCATTCATTAAAAAATGATAGATCATCATTCTATTTAAATGTAAGACAAAATGGCCGGTTTGCAACCAAAACAAAGCACAGCATTATGCTCCTTTCCCTGTAGTGTGTGCAGGGTGCTCGGTCTAAATAGTCAAACATTTCCTGTACATTCAATCCAATATGTCACTTCCTGTTATTGGTCCACTAAACCATGTAAATGATTATGTCATTGATTATGTCATTATTCATGACTTGCTGAGCTTGTGAGGGGTGATACACATTTGAATGAGGGGTCAAGCAAGCAACACAAGGACACAGATGTTGGGAAACTCCTGGCGTCATTAAAACACACCACCCACACATTGCAGTGACTGTATTGAACCATGTTGAAACCGCCTCTGCGAATGCTCCAACAGGGCCATATAAGAACCTAGACCCAGGACAGACACAGACAGACGTACCTCTGCGTCTCTCCAAGGTAGTGATGCGGTGGGCCATGTGGTGCTGCTCCAGACTCAGCTGCTGCTCGTGGAGGTCCACAGGGGTGGGGTTGATGCCCGTTCCCTCCAGGTGCAGCCGGATCCTCTGGCGCCACTGCCACCTGCGGCAAGAAGCACACACACGTATACGGGTGGAGGTTAAGTTATACAGGTGGAGGTTAAGGGATACGGGTGGAGGTTAAGGGATACGGGTGGAGGTTAAGGGATACGGGTGGAGGTTAAGGGATACGGGTGGAGGTTAAGGTATACAGATGGATGTTAAGGTAGACAGCTAGTGTTTAACGTCAACGTGTTGGCGTTTAAGGACGGTGTAAAAGTGTGCCCATGTTTGTTACATGGGTTGTTTCATAGCCATTAGATATTTTACGGATATTATGCATACCTTGTGTAAATTTGTAGATGCACAATTTTATTTGATGGCATACATCCCTTTTTTTTACATGTTCACATTTGTTAGTAAAAGAAAAAAGATCAATCAAATATTTGACTCAAATATTTAGTTTACTTCTATCATCTTGAGCTAAACAATGGTTAAGGCAAACTCCCTGACCTGAACTCTCCCCGCTGCAGTCTCTCCAAGGCCTCCGGGAAGGCATGGGTGTAGCGGACAGGCAGACACAGGTGGCCCTCAGACCTGCAGGTCAAGCACCAGCTCATTAGCTCATCATCGCCGTCTACTTAGCAACACCAATGGGGAATGTTTACTATACAGCATTTCAGATATTAAACATGGTAAACATTTCTATATGCTTCATTTCAAATTATTTTTTCTATGCAATTTTCATTCATTTTTCCATTTCTCTATTACATAGTCTTTTATGTCACAGGCTGATAATGGAATACCTCTCAGGGTCTGTGTTTACTCCAAGAATTGGTTTGTCCTTGCTAAAAACTTTACTGGCAACAAGTAGCATTGTCCCATCACCTAAGAAAAGTAAAGAGCAGTTACAGAACTCATAGTAAGTTTTGATTAAAGTACTTCAAGATTAGCAAATATTTTCCATTTTAAAATAATGGTATGAGGCTATGAAGATTTGGGCTTATATGTTTATATAGTCAAATAAAAGAAATTCAACTAAAAATAAGTTTTAAATTAAGGAATACTCGAGCAAGCGGAGTAAAATAATATATTTAAGGTACCTTATAAAAACACATGCACACCAAATATGTGCCATGTATCCATACCTCCTGCAGAGATGATTGCATCGGCCCATCGCACCACTTCTTCATCATATTCCCCTCGGCGGACAACTCGCACCTCAATGCCTTCTTTTCTGATGACCAAACACATATTATACCAGTATTAGTTATATAGTTTTAGTGATACACAGACGTGCATTGATGATTATTTTGTAAGATACTGATCTGTTTCCATCATATATCTTACTCCAGACTCTTCACAATGTGCTCCACATTTCGAGTGTGGATTGTATGTCTTTCCAGAAGACCACTGTAGCTGGACCCCTTCATGGCAAGCTACCAAAAACACAAGCCATAATTAGACAGGGCAGGGGTGAAGACCACCTTGAGGGAACAACAGCCATACATACGTACATACATACACACTGCACATGTGCACGTCAATAACTCATGAGATACAGCATGCATTCTTACCAGCTGTTTCAACTCGACTTCAGACAACCCTGCAAAGCGATACCGCTGCTGCTCGAACTCGCAGCGGGTGGTCTTTGTCACGACCGCCACCTTTGACGGTCTGAATCCAGAAGCGGGTCGCGAAGCAACACTGCGCATTGTGTGTGATGAATGCGGCGGACGCGCAGAGGCGCGTCCGCATAGCAGCTCAATGGTTCGATTCCCAACGCAAAGGAAGTTGAGCAGGGATGGACGGGTCATTTTGTGACAGTTACGCGGAAGTATGAACTGTGTTACATCTAGAAAGTATTATTAGTAGTAGTCAGTTAGAGAGCACCACTGTTGGCCTGGGAGAATTCATGAATGCTTTTTGAGTTTGTTTAACTAAACTCGTTCCACCTCAACAACACACGAGATGCGGGGAGACGAACCAACACACACACACACACACCCACCCACCCACAGCTGTCAAAGAAGGTCACAATCAGAGTGGGTCTGGTGACCTTACAAGTCATCCGCCACACTTGAAAACTAACCGCGTTTATTTGTCAAGATACATTGTCACACGCAAACACCTACAGCAATAACACAAGTCACTTGTTATTCGAGTTACTATAAAGAAACTGACGTTACGTTACCAGTTTAGCAACTAAGCTAAAGTTAGCTCCTAGCTTCACAACAACTCGCCAGCGACTCATGCGTCGTAAAGTGCGTTATTAAAGGCTCCGACTCGGATCGACCCTGCATCTGTTAGGTCGCCTTGTGTTTGACGTCTTATCCTAAACGACTCCTATATGTAAAGTAGCGTACACGGCACGCACCACGACCACGCGAGAGCACTGGTTGCATGGGATGTACACACGGGAGGCGGCGCTCCGCACGTAGGGGACGTGCGGAGCGACGCGATTGGCCACGTAAAGCGTGAATTTGAAAGGTAAGCGTTTTGCTTTGGTCGCAGCTGCCTTGAAAGGTCCCTTTCCCATGTTGCATCCGCACATGTTGAGTTCTTATAATACATCCCTGATCCGTCCCTTACTTTTGAATCTGTGAGAATATTTGATAACCTAATACATATGTAATTCAATTACATTTTTGTACTTTCATTTGGTTCTCAAGGCTAAGATAATTAAATAAATGTCCTCAGTTCAGGGAAAAAAATAAAACTATTTGGGCTGTATCATATGGTCACTTTTTGAAATGAATGAGTAAGCCTATGTAGGACAAAACAGCGTAAAATGTTCAACGACTACCTTGTAGTCGTATAATGTATAATCTAGTGGTGCAACACTCGATCAAACAAAACAAAAGTTAGGTAGGCCTACCTCTTTTAACAATAACAAAAAAATATATACGAAAATACGAAAAAACACAAAGTTATTGTCTTTGGAAAACAGGTACCAGATCAGATGTCTAACGGGAGAAAAGTGCAAGTGAACGAACCACACATTCCCAATGGCAGTAATCAATTGCCTTTACTGGATGAATGAACATGATGATGAGATGATCGGTAACGCCTCGTTGCGGCCCTCTGCTGGCGCAATAAAGCGCCTGCTTCTCACATATCTCTAAAACAGAAATTCAACACATCAATGCATGGTCAATGTATAAAACTATTAATCATGCAGTCATTTAACCGTAACCGCAAATCATATTTATGTTGTAAAGTCAATCAACTGTACCTCAGTCCATAGGTAGGCCTATGCTTATTTAAAACATGTCCTATGCTAATCAGTCCACATATCCAAACCACTGTGTCTGCAAATTCTGATTGTTCAAACATTCTTGTCAACAAAGTGCATCAACAATGGAGCAAAACCCTCATGAAGCCAAACGGAATGATAGGCAAAGCCTGCCTGTATCATTATAGCAATGCTGATATCACGAGGTGTGAAAGGGGAACTTAACAGTTCTAATTCCAACCTCAACGTTTTCTACTTACCTAAATCAGAAAATAACCAACAAAAATAGGTTTTGTAGGAAGTCAGTACATCATATTTTCCTATATAGACAATGTGATCAAATGTTGAATATCATAAATTAAATGGCTGTATAAAATAGAAACAAAATGGCATATATAATGCATTTACTACGTCAGAAACACACAGTTGATTGAGGATGTCAGTGAGGTTTACATGCTGGAGGTATTCGCAGTTAAATGTATGTCTTGTTTCACACCTGTAGACCTATTTTAGGTGTGTGGTATTGAGAGGGTGTTTTTTTATTTTTTTTATTTTTTGGATGGCTTGTGTGATTTGATAAACGGTTCAAATCCAATTAAAGAATTCAAGTACATGTGAATGCCTCCAAGACGCATAGACCACCTCATGGGAAGTAAATAGTCGGTCCAAATTGACGAGTTAATTAGGGAATGTCGGCCCTATCGTCTTAGAAGAGAATCCCTTTTAGGATTCCTGTGAAAAGTCCATAGGGGCATAAATAATTGGCTAAAACTGTCCAATGCGTCCAACACTGTTTTGTGTCGAGTCTGAGACTTGTAGTCATTATGTTAGTGGTCAGGGATCATTTACTGTTATTTACTGTAGAGGAGAGACTGTTGGGTAGCCTACTGAACTCTCGGCCATCTGAGAGATCCCCCTACTGCTACTGCCTTTGGGAGAAGCTTCTTGCCCTAGCCTGTGAGGGCCCTCACGTTTAATAACCTTGGGGTCACCTGATATACACACGGCAGAGGAGGGGATGACGACGACATGGATAGAAGCTATAGTTGGGCAAATTGTGAAAAAAAGAGAGAAAAAAGAAGGTGGGAACCACCTGGCCTGTATCCACCATTGAGGTCAGGACCTAGTTTTTTCAATTTAAAATTCTCGCAGCCTCCCTGTTTGGCAAAGCAAAAATTACCAGCACAGTTCTCTTTCTTGTTATCGCTGGCCATTACTCCTCAAAGTAATCAGTATCAGAGGCACTGGGAAAGGTCTGAAGCTTTTCAACAGTGATATCCAAGGTGGGGGTTCGACTGCCAATCTGCGCAACCAGGCTCCAATCTATTGCTGATGTGAGTGTAGGCTCCAGGAGGGTACTGGCCCTGGGGGAACATCTAGTCGTAACTGTATAAATACCCGAAAGAGCCCCTGGGTACGGCGGCCTCTGGTTCAGCCTCAGCCTCTTCTACAGCAGCCTCATTGGGAGGCGCTGATAGGAAGCCTCTTTCCTGGGACCCACACTCATAGCCTCCATCCTCCTGTGTGGAGGAATGGGTGGGCTTAGGTTTCTGGGACCTATTGCCCTTTTCCTGGGGCCATCCTTAAACGCTGACGGACCCGTTTCACCCCCCATAGAAGATGCTTGGAGGAATGGCCCCAGGGACAGCTAGCAAATAGCAGAGGGTGGGCTGAGCAAGTGCTAACCAATTTCTGTTTAATGCCATCCTCTACCAATCCAGTGAAGAGGTTAAAACTGCTAATAAATAAGAAAATGGTTTTAATAACTATAAAATACATGGTTAAATAGAGAACCAAACACATCCCTGGTTTTTAAGGTCCATCATCTTATATTCCATGAAACGATCAAGCCTTTATTACAAACATAGCATATGGAAGCAATCTGCATAATACAGTATGATATAGTGCGTCCATGCTACACAATTAACTGCAACAATACCACCTTGTTTGATGTGTGTCTGAAAAGCTTTTTGAACTTGACATTTAGGTGCTACAGTAACAAAGCAAACATTTACCTTGGGCGGGGAAGCCAAAATCTATCACCAGATGTGACTATATTATAATATATAACTAGGAAATAGCAAGAAGATAGTCAATCTAAAAAAATAGGAATAAATAGGAATGCAATCTTTGTTTCTTAGGCTACTACCACAATACATTATATAGCCTACCCAGGTATCAATTTAAAATGTTTTATCTGGAAGCCAGAATATGAGGCCTAAAGTTTGTTTCTGGAAATTCAAATCTATTAAATCATATTTAGTTAAGACAAATTATTTAACTACTTTCTTGCAAAAAAGAAAGGTAATATACAAGTATGTTAATGCAAGTTTTACAAATATACAACTATAATCTATTTATCTATCTATGTATGCCTATGTGCTTTAAATAAATCAATTATTTGAATCAGTTATTATATTAGTACCTTTTTGACGACATACATCAAATAGTAATTTGGGTTGAGGGTTAGGGTTAGTAACAATTTATTGTGGGCTCTAAAGATCCCAACTTCAACCATTTATATATTTTGTATAACCAGTTCTGAAATAAAATAATTCTGAAATTCATCAATCTCCATAGCTGAATTGTGTTTGTAAGAAGCGATGTGACCTGATTTGAGGAATTATTCTTTACTAATTATGTTCATCTTCCCGGTGGAATATGTTTCCATACAGTCTCATTATCGTAGCACCCAAGCTCTACTTTATCCTCCTACGATAATAGACCTCCTAGTGTGTCAGGCACTCAATGGAATTAACTTGAACTATAACACGTCCCTGGTGGCCCGATGTGCATCCAAACCGAATCTAAAGACAAAATACTTGGTCTGCTGTTACAGGTGATCCCGATTAATTTACAACAGCCTTATAAAGCAGTCAATGTCCTAAATTAGTGACTAACACGTCAGAAAGTGAGGAAAGCTGTGGAAGAGGACAAGCAGGAATTCACCTCAGAGTGGTGGAATTATGTTATCTCACGAAACAGTTGCTACGTTCAATCACATTACATTTCTCTCCTTCTGTGATAAATCTGTGTCACAGAGTGCAACCTTGTTAAACGATCAACCTGGTCTACTTTCCATGTGTCTGTTTGTCTGTCCTCTTTAGATCTTTCTGTCTGCTGGTTTTTCTGTCAAACATCTTGTCTGTCTTTGTCTTGTCTGTTTGTCTGTCTGTGTCTGTCTGTCTATATCTATCTGTCTGTCCGTCTGTCTACATATCTTTCTATGCCTCCCTCTGTCTGTCTGACTCTCTTTTTGTCTAATGTCTGTCTGTCTGGCTACATCTCTGACTGTCTGCCCATCTACATCTCTGTCTATCTGTCTGTATGTCTACCTGTCTGTCCCTCTTTCTCTCTGGCTCTTGGCTTCACTCCTCTGTCCTCTCCATATGTGAGGGAGGAGGGTGCTGGCATATCCCAGGTTTTTGTTTTTGTCTTCTTGGCCTCCTCCTCCTCCTCCTCTTCCTCCTCCTCCTCTTCCTCCTCCTCCTCCTCCTCCTCCTCCACCTCCTCCTCCTTCACCTCCTCCTGCTCTTCTCAGAGTCTTCTTCTAGCAGCTCTGAGAGCACTGCTTCCCTAAAGGCTGCTGAGGCCATTTAACATTCAACTGCACATATCACCAGAGGCGGAGGGTAAGTTCTGTTTTATTAGGGGACGGGATTTCTGGTTTCTGGGTTGGTTTTTCATTTGTTGCTATTTTGACATATTCTCTCAATTCTCCTCAGTATTTTGTTGTGTGAAATATTTCAAATGTTTAATAATTCTATTGTTGAGTTACAATGAAAAGGAATCTTTGCATTTATTTTATGTTCATTATCTTTTATTCATATTATATATTCATTTTTTTACCTTTAACATTTACGAATGTTTTTAACGTAACTTGAAATGTTATTGGATTGGGAGTTTATATATAGGCTATATATATATATACATTTTCTAAAAAAGTATTGCAAATACATCATTTCATGCTGAAATGAGAAGCCATCATTCATTGTGATACACCTGTCATTATAATGTTTACTTTCACAAACTCAGAACTCATAAGTATTCATCAAATCGTATCCAAATCGCAGTTAGTTCAACTTTGTTCGAAGAAAAAAACACGCAGACAGCTCTGGATGCCTAATCAGGCATTATCAGGCGTCATTATGACCCCTGATGATAAATGAATCAACGGTGAAACCCATCCGTGCTGGCTTCCTCTACAGCAAGATGCAGCGCTTCAGGGAGGGTATCCACATACGCACTATGAAGGCAAAGAGAAAAGTCGAAGAAATCTCCAAAGAAGATGTCCAGTCGTTTCTGAAGAAGAACGCGTTTGTGCTCTTCACCGTGGGGGCCGTGGTAGTAGGTAGGCTGCGTCTTCCTCTCGTCTAACAATACTACTCTCAACAAATCATTGCCTTGCTATCACTCCTCTTTGTCATTGTTTAATAACTGTTTCCACAATGGAAATTAGTTCCCAACTTTATTGTGTTATCCTTAACGAAGATTGTGTTATCCTTAACTTTACACTTTTAACGACTGCATATTGTATTATCCATTGTGTATAGTATTATCCAATCAATCTAATCTCTGGGTGCGTGTGTGCGTGCATGCGCGTCTGTGCATGCCTGTGTGGGGTTGTGTGTGTGTGTGTGTAATGTAATGACTGTATTGGCAGGCATCGCGTTGGGCTTTGCACTGCGGCCCTACAAGATGACCTACAGAGAGGTGAAGTACTTCTCTTTCCCCGGTGAGCTGCTGATGAGGATGCTGCAGATGCTCGTTCTGCCCCTACTGGTCTCCAGTCTGATCACAGGTAGGCCACCTTCAGGTAGACCACCTTCAGGTAGACCACCTGCTGGGTCAGGGCTTGCCTGGTCCCAAATCAGACTTCAGATCATGAATCATCTTAAGTTTGATGGCAGGCTAGCTCATATCACTTTCTTTTGGTAAATATTTGATCATAATCATGTGGCTGGAAGCGGGGTCTGTTGAAGTGTGTAATTGGCTAACAGAGACCAAAACTCCAAAACTAGTCAGAGTTTGAAAAAAGTGTCTGTAAAGGTTTCAAATCAACATCGCCTCGTAACGAAACAGGAAGCCAGGCATAACTCCGCCCCTTTCCGTTTTTGGGTTCCGGCCCAGGCTCTGTGCCGTCTCCCCCCAGATGTTCTGCTGTAGGATAGTAGAACTGGTTCCTAGATGAGACTACGACTACTGCTATGGCTACTACTACTGCTACCTTAAATATTCACATTTTGATGATCTTATCAGATCTGGAAGTCACACACACACACACACACACACAGGGCCACTTGCACTGTCAAATTATAATAATTTTATTGATATCAATTGTATTAGGACATAATTTTTTATCATTCAAATAAATATAAAAGACTTGGGAACAGTAACCATAATACCACGGACTGCAGTAGGAAAGGCCCCTGAAGGCGATTTAAGATCTAGTTAAAATAGATTGGAAATACTTGCAGGCATCACGTCCTTCCAGCAGGGACCCCTCCTAGAGTCTCTTTCTCTGAGTTTCTCGATGTTAACTGGAGGTTTTTTCTTATAGTTGGGAACAGTAAGACCTCTAGAAGTTACAGAATAATTACATAGTTTATCATTATTATTGTTTTGTACAATGTATTCATTCTGCAATGTGATTCTTAGTCCTTTGTGTATATTCCTACTAGGCTAATAAACCGATTCTGACGCCTTCCACAGGAATGGCCGCTTTGGACAGCAAGGCATCGGGGAAGATGGGCATGAGAGCGGTGATATACTACATGACCACCACCTTCATCGCTGTGTTCGTTGGCATCATCATCGTCCTCGTCATCCACCCGGGGAAAGGATCGAAGGCTGAGTTTGGGAAGCAGCAGAAGATCGAGCAAGTCAGCCCCGCCGACGCCTTCTTAGATCTGATCAGGTAGGAAAGGGTCACTGTGTGACATTGGACAAGGGGCAGGTTTCTTTCAGGGCAGATTTTACAACAGATGTTACGGAGATATTATCGCGCATCAATTCAATGTTGCCACGTTTCTCATTTCAGAAATATGTTTCCCCCGAACCTGGTCCAAGCCTGTACACAACAGGTGAGTTTCATAAAGACCCTTCTATACATTCCTAACCCTAAGTCCCAATTAAATTGTAGTACAGTTAACTAACTGTTGATTAGCGGTATGTACACACTGGACTAGGTTCATATATATGTATGGTGACATGTGGAAGAATGCATGAGAATACAGGTGAGAAAAGTGGGACCATACCCACCAAGGATTACTACAATGATCTGGGAACAGTGGTTTGTAAAATTCTCTTTGAGAATATCTGCTCTAGTTGACTGTTCATGTTAGACCGCTCCTAGCTAATTTCTGACCAATCAGGGCATCTGTTCCCTGATTGGTTCAGGGAATCCATCTTGCCTGTCAATCACAGGTGCGTGAATCAATCAACACATCTCAAAGGTGGAAAAAACAAGCAAGGAGAGAGGGAGGGAGCAGAGAGGGGTTACGGTTGCTCTCTTCTCTAATCCTGCTCTCTTCTGCTCTTCTTCGATCTCTCTTTACAACTCTCAAATCTTACCTACAGCACCTTTAACCTAAACACCCCCCACCCCCCCTCCCCCCCACAGTTCAAAACCAAATACGGCATGCGGAAGGTGCACACCACGGTGACGGTGATGGTGAACGACACCTACTTTAACTCCACCGCCGCCAACGGCACCCAGGAGGTGGAGGTGCTGGAGTTCACGCGGGAGGAGAAGATCCCCGTGGCGGGCCAGGTGAACGGGGTGAACGCCCTGGGCCTGGTGGTCTTCTCCATGTGCTTCGGCCTCATCATTGGCAGCATGAAGGAGCAGGGCCAGATCCTGAGGGACTTCTTCGACAGTCTCAATGACGCCATCATGCGACTCGTGGCTATTATCATGTGGTACGGATGCACTTTATTGTCCCTTAAGGGAAAGTTGTTTTGGACTTGTGAGTATGGCTCATGCTACACTTCAAGTAGATCACACACACCAACGGGTAGAGCCTGTACCATTAAGGCGCAGTCCTGATCGCAGCGACACAGGTTCGATTCCTGCCCGTGGTCCTTTGCTGCATGTCCTCCCCACTATCTCCCATACCTTACTATCTATCTCACTCTATCATAAAGCATAAAAATGAAAAAATGTATCTTTAAAATACACCACACAACCACCCTCATAGACAACAACACAACAATACATACAACAGTATACAACATCTGTAAAACATAAACAAGTCCAGGGAAACTTCACTTAATTTCCCTTGAGGAGTGCCTTTTAGTCTGACATGATGAGCACACTTGTTGCACACAATCTATTCACAACCAATGAACGATTTAGGTGCCAAACTATTTTCTGCTTTGCTAGGTATTGTCCCGTAGGCATCCTGTTCCTGATCGCTGGGAAGATCGTGGAGATGGACGACATCACGCAGATGGGCGGTCAGCTGGGCATGTACACCATCACGGTGATCATCGGCCTGACCATCCACGCTGTGCTCATCCTGCCCATGCTCTACTTTGTGATCACCAGGCAGAATCCCTTCATCTTCATTGCCGGCCTGCTGCAGGCCCTGGTGACAGCGCTGGGGACGTCCTCCAGGTAATCCTGTACAGGGCCGTACTCGCTTCTCTATGGAAACTTTGAGTGTACAACGTGCAATTCCACATGCATTACAATCCTTTTCTCTAATGCAGCTTCGGTTGTTTTTTATGTTGATTTCACCTCTTCTTTTCCATAGACCAGCTGACTTATTATTTGTTTTTATTTTTTAATTAGCAAAGCTTTTTAATTTCAGAAAATGTGAAATCTTTAGCACATGTTGATACATTTGCATTTAGGGCATTTAGCAGACGCTTTTATCCAAAGTGACTTACAATAAGTACATTTGTCGTAAAAAATAATATATATCGCTGTTGGTACAATAAGGATGTTCATAGAACCAAGTGCAAAGCACTAACAATCGCTAGGTTAACCCATTCCCCATATACAACAGAGATAGCTAGGATAAGATGCTACATAACTAAGTACCATAACTTAGTACGACATACAATAAGTGCGTACATTAAGTGCCAGGACGTACAACATACAACAAGTAGGAGGGGTGGGATGGGGTGGCCATGTCTAGGTGAACTCTGAGCAGAGAGGTGTTCAGAGATAGATTTGATCGTTTGAATTAAAGGGGCTAATGAAAAGGTGATGGCTGCATTGGGAAAGTGACATAGGGCTACTTTAACCCTCTGACCTGGTTTCAGCTCAGCAACCCTGCCTGTGACCTTTAAGTGTCTGGAGGAGAACAACAGGATTGACAAACGTGTCACCCGATTCGTGCTGCCCGTCGGTGCGACCATCAACATGGACGGGACGGCCCTGTATGAAGCGCTGGCCGCCATCTTCATTGCCCAGGTTAACAACATGGAAATGAACTTTGGTCAAATCCTCACAATAAGGTAATAAGAACTAACATTAACAGGGTAAATACATTTTTATTGCCATATGAAATCGACATAATATAGCCATAAATACATAGCCTTTACATACCTACTGTGTGTGTGTGTGTGTGTGTGTGTGTGTGTGTGTGTGTGTGTGTGTGTGTGTGTGTGTGTGTGTGTGTGTGTGTGTGTGTGTGTGTGTGGTACGACACAGTATTACAGCAACTGCGGCCAGCATCGGAGCTGCTGGAATTCCTCAGGCAGGCCTGGTCACCATGGTGATTGTACTGACTTCTGTCGGACTTCCTACCGATGACATCACCCTGATAATTGCAGTTGATTGGTTCCTGTGAGTAACACAGTAATAATTCTGGAAAACCGAAAAATGATTGCATAATTTGCAAATGAGCATGTCACTACCAAGCCAGAACATACACACATATCTCTGTTTGTATGCATGCTACTGCATGGAAAGATTTTTTATTTTAAGGTCAAACTAAGTCATTTTCTACTACCACCTAGTGACACAATTGCTTTCTGTCCCCAGAGTCATGTTCTACATCTCCCCCCCTTTGCATTTCATATTTTAACATAGAAACATAATTAGGTCTCCCAAATTAATCATTTCAATTAGAATACCCTTCCCAGAACTTGCTCAGCTAATTGGGGTAATAGGAAGAGAACCCTGTTGTATGCTTCCACTGGAATGGGCTGACCACAGAAGAAAGATCTCTCTGGAATCTTTACCTAAGGGAACAGTATTTCTTTGTACACAGTGATTTAGACTAAGATACATGGCACCGGAATGGAGAGATTTTCTCCATCCTGATGAAACCCTACCCAAGCATTCACGATACGTGTACGATACGTGTATGTTTTGTATCCGCCGCAGCGATCGCCTGCGCACCACCACCAATGTTTTGGGGGATTCCATCGGCGCAGGAATAGTGGAGTTTCTTTCCCGACACGAGCTACGGTGCAAGGATGTGGAAATGGGGAACTCTGTGGTGGAGGAGAAGGAGCGGAAGAAACCATACAAACTCATATCTCAGGATAGTGATTTTGAGAACGACAAACGTATGCATAGTGAATCCAACATGTAGTCACATCTGCTGCTGCATAAGTACACACGCGGACACACACACACCCGCGAAAACAATGCACACGCATGCACGCACACACACACACACACACACACACACACACACACACACACACACACACACACACACACACACATTTATAAACACACATTCAATACAATTATTATTATGGTGATATTAATTAGTATTATTATTAAATTATTATTATTATACTATACTGAGGGGTACTGATATAGAGTTCGGAGACATCATTTTTTCCCAGCAGATGTGTCTAAAAAAAGTACTATTTCATATCAATTTGATAGTTTTAATCCTGAACTAGTATTAATTCCAGCCTTTTTCACTTATCAAGTGATGTTGTGAAGAGTGGAGGGTAATTATTCTTTCAAACATTCCTGTTAAATTAAGGTTTTTACAAAACAATGAGCATATTCTTAAATATACATATTTAATTAGTCGGTTCCATATTCTTCATAGATGGTATGGTTGTTTGTGTATCCTATTTATACTTATATACTTATACAATAGATTTTATGATAAAACTGACCTTGAGTATTCACATATTGAAGTCACATTTGGTATTAAAGTGTAGAACCTTCAAATGTGTCTGTCAAAGTAGTAATATAATAAATGACAGAGGGCGTCCTTACCATAAATGTGTTTCAATAAATTGGCCATGCAGTTTTAGTTTAATTTAAAGGATATTGCTTTTGAAAAAGCAATACAGATCACTAAAAAAGAATATCACATGGGATCCTTTCCTTCCTTTACATTTTGCCACCAAAGTATAGAACATTAAAATACAATGACAATTATATATTGCCCCAATATCTATTGCCATTTACACATTTGTGTACGCAACACACACACACACACACACACACACACACACACACACACACACACACACACACACACACACACACACACACACACACATATATAAAGCCCTAAATGTCTTTGTCTTCATATGAGAAGTCATAGTGTTTGTTGAAATACAATATTAAAGTAAATGGCAAAAATGTGTTGGTTTGAGTTTTTATTTATTTGTAGTTGGGGTGCATGAAATAGATATGTTAACTTTGTTTGATCTGTTGCTGTCTTGCACAGTTGACAATAAAGACATTTTAAAAGGAAAAATTTTACTTACTCATGCAAACAACATTAAAATGAAACATACGAAATGTAAAAAAAAACAACAACAGGGTACGATTTGTAAAAAGAAAATTATTGCGCCATCTACTGTCGGGCATAGGAAATGCATTCAGTCTGACCAGAAGTAGGGTGTCACAATTCAGTATACTGTGTGAGTGTTCCACCAGCAAAAAGGGGAGAAGTTCCCCAGTTAAGGCCAGAGCCGACATGTCTGACCCCTGTCCCTCCTCCACCCCTCAACCCAAATGGCCTGTCCTGGTTTTTCCGGTTTTCATCTGTTTCTCACCTTCTCGCTGCTTTGTCATCGAGTGAGTCATCGCACACAGAGACTGGGCCATGTCATCGTGACTGTGCATTTCTGATGTTGTCCTGGGGTTTCAAGATCAAATCAAGATCAATAAATCTGGTCGGATCTGTGTGTTCAGACGGGTTTGGATAGGTGGTATTGATGTGGACATTTGCAGGGAAGGAGACAGGTTCAACTGTAGTTATGTGTGGACGTAGTGTGTGTAGTATCGTCATGGAGACAGGGTGCTTATTCTGTGTGTGAGGCTGCTGGTGATGAAGCCAGTAGGAAGATAACTTTCTCAGTCGACATTAAGAATAGCATAATGTCAAATGCTACCAGTGTTTCTTAGGTTCCTGAAATGGATTTCTTTGGAGTTGCATGTCATGTTTTGGTTTTCTTAAACAGGCTAAAGAATTGAGGGTATTCTAATCAGTAGTAGACAAAGCATTAAATGTCCCATGATATGCCACCAGGTGTGGTGTGATTAGCAGTTACAAGCAGTTTTGGAAATCTTCCCCTTATGACATCACAGGTGGGCGTGTCCACCTGTGTTGGAATTCTGTTAAACTGAAACAAGGAATTGTGTGTATAAGTGTATGAAATGTAAGATGAAAATTGTCAAGCAATTTCGCCAAGAAAATATCAAGAAATAGGTTGCAGTTTGTCTTTCGACTTGCTTGCAAAATCCATGATGGGATTGAGGACTAAATGCAAGGCAAGGCAACTTTATTTATATAGCACTTTTCATACACAAGGCAGACTCAAAGTGCTTCACATATAAACATTGTCATACAATAAAAGAAAATAATAGATGAGTAAAAAGTAAAATTGATAGAGAATAAAGGCAAAGTTAAAAAAAAAAACATTTTAGAAAGGCAGTTAAAAAAAATGCATTTTAGAAAGTGAGAAAATAAAGGCAAAGTTACTAATAAAATAAAAAATAGAAGCATTGTAGATTTAAGATTTAGCAGAAAGCTAAAGCAAACATAAAAGTCTTCAGTCTTGTTTTAAAAGCTGTCAGAGTTGGGGCAAGTCTTAAATCCTCAGGGAGTTTATTCCAGCTATTTGTTGCATATAGTAACTAAATCCTGCTTCCCCATGTTTCGTATTGACTCTGGGGATAATTAATAGATTGGTCTCAGAGGATCTTAGTGGCCTAGAAGGCTTATGTAGTGGAAGCATATCAGTTAAATATTTTGGCCAAATGCAATCGCGGCTAGATTTCTGGCTTTGATTGAGGTTTTCAGGGACAGAGAGTGAAGGTGTTGGGTAACTTTAAGCCTTTCGGTTTTAGCACCAAATACAATTATCTCGGTTTTGTCCTCATTTAGTTGAAGGAAATTTTGGCACATCCAGTCTTTGACTTGATCAATGCACTGGCACAACAGATCTATGGGCTAGTGATAGATATACATAGATTTGCGTGTCATCAGCATAGCAGTGATGGTCAATATTGTTATTTTGCATGAATTGCCCTAGTGGGAGCATGTAGATGTTGAATAGAGAGGGTCTTAAGATCGAACCTTGTGGGACTCCACATGTCACGTTTGTTGATTCTGAAACAAAGTCGCCAATGGAAACAAAGTAGTTCCTATTTTGTAGGTAGGACCTAAACCAATTTAAGAGTGCCAGTAAAAGTGCCTGAAAGCCCCACCCAGTTTTCTAATCTGTCCAAAAGTATTGTATGGTCTACAGTGTCGAATGCAGCACTGAGGTCTAGTAGCATTAGTATTGAGATTTTTCCAGAGTCTGTGACGGATGTCGTTTACAACTTTAATAAGGGCGGTCTCGGTGCTGTGAAGGGGTCGAAATCCGGATTGGAAGGTGTCATAGCAACCAGTTGATGCCAGGAAGTCACTAAGTTGCTGGAGGACAACTTTCTCAATGATTTTACTTATGAAGGGTAGATTTGATATTGTTAGTTGTCTGTAGTTAGTCTGTAGTTAATTAATAATTAACCTTGGGTTCAACAGATTATGCAAAACTTCCTTTGTGCTGTGTCTACGGCTGAACCCTTTTTTGTCTCAGTAATAATCAGGACTACTATCAGTACAGGGAGGGGGGGGGGGCTGGGGTGCCCTCCGCTTGGGTGTTATCAGACTGTGGTCATGACATGGGGATGGTATTGACGCAGATGCAAGTTTGATGCCAACATTTCTCAGTTTCTTAAATTCATCTGGAAAATCATAAAGGGAGGAGACAGTGGAACTGGAGTTGTCGTTGTGGCTATGGGAGAGATGAGGCTGGTGGTCATCATCAACGGGGGACAGCTGGAGGTCATCATCGATGGGGGAGTGCTGGAGGTCATCGTCGATGGGGGAGTGCTGGAGGTCATCGTTGATGGGGGAGTGCAGAGGAGGGGGGTGGCCGTTCCTCGCCAAGCCAGCATCAGCAAAGGGGGGAGGCATGGTGTCGAGTAGGCTGTTGTCTCTCTTCAAGGTCTGTGGTCTGTCTGCTATCTGTGTGTCAGATAGTGGGACAGTAGATGTGTGGGGGAGGCTGTAGTCTCGCTTCTTCTCATGGCATGACAGGGTTTGTGGGAGAGTGAGAATATAATTGTGGTTAGTTTCTGGTTGACACCACTAACCATCACATCTGGGAAGTAGCATGTTTTGATCTTCTTACCGGTTATATCCTTTATGGTTGAGTCTCCTACAATCAGAGTGTCTGCTTCATCTGCTTTCTGTGAGATGGGCCCTTGTTGGCTTGAGGTGGAGGTAAAGAGAGCTCCGGCGGCATTTTATAGTTCCAAGTCGCTGTCAATCAAACGGCAACTCAGTCTTTCGCAGACCCTCCAATCATCACGCAGAAGCCCAGCATCCAGGCCAGCCCACACCCAGCCTCCATTCACCCCAGAGACGCAGAGCTTCTGTGGGAGAGACATAATCACAGCATTATCCAATGACCGTCGACTTTCGACGCACAAAAATTGCCCCATTGAAGTTGATGGAATGAAGTTGGTGGACCTGCGATAAGCAGCTGATTCTGAACAAACTCGTCGTCGAGATGGACGTGTTCTAACGCATTTTTAGTCAATGAAATGTTAACACAACAGTATATATCGGGTCGTTCTTCCCCGCCCACCTCCACTACCACACTAGAACAGTGTGAAACAGGAGCACCAGAGCATTATTTTCACCAAAACCGACTCACAGGGCATTTATTGCTACTAGTGACCACCGCAAAATTAATGAAAAAACGGTGGAATGAGACCTTTAAATGGTTTAGAATTACAATACTACAAATATTATAATAGGCCTATATACGATAATCTGGATAAACAAAAACGTAAAAAATAATAATAATAATAAAGACAACATTTTGGGACATCCATGGTTACAGTTAAACTGTTAAAACACAAAAGATAGAGGGACAGGATATCAAATAAAAAAATATAACAACAAAACAGTTAAGAGTTTGTTTCCATCAGCACAGCAATACATTAATATTTATAATGTTGTATTTGTCATTGATTGTATTTTCTAATGTTCTAAAAATCGAGAACATAGGAAAGTGTTAACTGACATTCTGACAAGTGGAACAATTATCCCCCTGTATTTCAATAGTTTCTCAAACATAAACATAAACATTTACATCAGGAGAAAAATACAAAAAAGAGTAAAACCAGTAATTAAATTATGAAGTCACTGTCAATCGATAATGGTATTCAGGATCATCTGATTTTCAATTTTTCGCTCCCCACAAACCCATTGTCTTGTTCTACAGGGCGGTACTTTGAAGCGGGAGCCCTGTGGAAAAGGGAAGTGTGCCCTAAAGTCTGTTCTGATTGGCTGGGGCCTGGGGAGGTGCTGCTTATTACAGCATGTGTGGTCTGATGGGAGCTACAGTTCGGCTACAAACAAGCTATTTATTTTAAGTTCTAATGTTCTAATGTCTTGTGGTTGGAAAGACCATTAACCCTGCAGTGGCCTATACATTTTCCCATAACCTAATTCATGTTAATGTTGCAATAGTCCTACATGTTGCAACACATCAGCCACATATATAGCTCCAAGAACAACAAACCAGAATGAACAATGATGGACAAATATACTACTGTTAAGCTCTTCACTGTTCAATGGGGGGCAGTGAAAGGGTGACTCATACGTTTCTAATCTCCAGGGGGCGTGTTTTATGGCCTTCACATATCTACGTTTACATCCACGCATACTATCTTAGATCCCCGGTAATTTTTCCCCTTTTTACCACAATTTAAATCCCTCGTAGACATTTTTTACATCTACTGACGACATGCAAGCACTCGACGCGAAAGACCTGGGGAGAGCCTTGTGCATCATCACGGGAGCTTCTCGCGGATTCGGCCGAACCACAGCCATCCAGATCTCCGAGCTGGTCAAGCCCAAATCCGTGCTGGTCCTGGCCGCTCGAAATGCCGAAGCCCTGCGGACGCTCCAAGAAGAGCTGGCCGCTTCGAAAGCTGGAAAAGCGGGCGTCATCGTTGAATATGTAGTCGCTGATCTGGGAGCGAAAGAGGGGGTGGAAAGTGTTGTTAAGGCGGTCAAATTACACTCCTCTGAAGACTTTGATCACCTTATACTTGTCAATAACGCAGGTAAGGGAAAACAATCCTCTGCGAGACGCATGCATGTGAGAAAAACCGAAAGCAGCACTACTTCTTTGTAGTACCTTTCAAATATCAAAATGTTCAGCTATTTAAGGACATTATTATCTGTCTCTTCCATAATGACATATTAGACACACCGAGAAGAATTAGACATTAGATTCATGGTTTTGTTTACGGTACGATAATTTAACCCGGTGAGTGTCTAGACCGACAGAATGGTCAATGGTCAAGTCATTATTAAATAAATAATCCTATGAAATAGATCAATATGGCTATCAAATAAGTCCTGAAATAAAGAAATCAGGAAATTCATATATAAATAAATATGAATATTGAAATTAATCAATATAGAAGTAGGTTACTATTAAATAAAAATGGTTTGATTAAAAAAACGTTTTATAAAGGACTACCTTTATTTATTTGAGGTGACTTTTATTTCATTATTCCACATTTATTTATTTCATGAGACTTTTATTTCATAATTCCACATTTATCGATTTCAGGGGACTTTTACTTCCTAATGTAGCTATCAGATCAGACTAAAGCAACAGAACCAGAATTGAATCACTGAATATACAGCAGCACTGAATGGAGAACCTAAGTCACACCCTTTCCGCTGTCCCCCATGGGATGCGAGGGACAAACCTTTTTGATTGCTGTTTGTGCCATGAATTAGTGAATTAGTCATGAGTTTGTCCATTTAAAAGAGAATTTTGCAAATCCGATAATGATGGGATGCCCCTGGCTTTCTTACACTTGTCAGAAAAGATCTATGAATAATTCCACACTTGGTTATACTCCAAGAATACAACAGAGCACCATTATGTCCTTTGCAACACATCCCACGAAAATGTTGGACATGAAATAGCAGAGTGCTAGCTGGTCATGCTATTCGATGCTCAATGTCATAAGACAAACTGTCTGTACCTGGGGCAGTAACTCCTTTTTTATGTAAACATTCAATATCAGCTGGTGTTGCCGTTTATTGTAGAATAAAGATCCACCTGAGGGGACTGTAATTAGCTGAACAAAGTTAACAAACATGAGCTACAGAGCAATATGGTGATGCAGAGGCCTCTTGTGTAACCCATCCAGCTGCGATATCCGCCATGTCATTAACCTCTTCCTCTATGTCTCTGGAAGTGCAACATTTGTCATAGTCTTGTACTACACCAAAAGTGTATCCCTGTCAGTATACAGTGTGAGGTTTTCACCAGCAAAAAGGGAAGTGAAGTTCCCCAGTTAAGGCCTGAGCTGACATGTCTGACCCCTGTCCCTCCTCCACCCCTCAACCCAAACGGCTTGTCCTGGTTTTTTCAGTTTTAATCCGTTATCTTCTCGTTGCTTTGTGATCGAGTGAGTCATCGCACACAGAGACTGGGCCATGTCAAGATCGAATCAAAATCAATAAATCTTGTCGGATCTGTGTGTTCAGACGGTTTTGGATAGGTGGTAGTGATTGGACATTTGCAGGGAAGGGGACAGATTCAACTGTAGTCATGTGTGGACGTAGTGTGTGTAGTATCGTCGTGGAGACAGGGCGCTTATCCTGTGTGTGAGGCTGCTAGTGATGAAGCCAGTAGGAAGATAACTTTCTCAGTCAACATTAACAATAGCATAATGTCAAATGCTACCAGTGTTTCTTAGGTTCCTGAAATGGATTTATATCGAGTTACATGTCATGTTAACAGGCTAAAGAGTTGAGGGTATTCTAATCAGTTAAACACAGCTTATTTTTATGTTCAGGCAGTGTAGTAGATAGCACAAAGCCTTAATGTTAAGGTGCACCAGTAAATACCATGCAGAGTGTAGCTCATTAGCACAAGCTGTGAAGTTATTTGTAAGTTGGCCACTAAGGGTGCACTTTTCCTTTCTTTTTAACAAAAAAACTTGCATACACAGAAGCATGGTTGCAGACATTTTCTTTGACAAGCAGTGATTTAGTGATTTACTCCACTCAGCCCTTACTTATGATATTGTAAGTCTAAAGGATAGTTTAGACTGTAAGGCTTACTCCATTATTTGACCTTTGAACTCCGTTCAAATACTTTCATGCATATTTTACACTAGAGCTCTCTCCGCCTTCTCTGCAGGTAATGGATTTTCTAGTTAGGATCCGGTCGCCTGATGCCCAAATCACTTTAAAAGGTGACATATTATACCACCAGGTGTGTGTGTGATTAACCATTACAAGCCGTTTTGAAAATCAGCCTCTTCTGCCATCGCAAGTGGGCGTGTCCACCTAGATGTGTGCTGGATAGATCAGTCTATCAGCCAGTGGACTAGCAAATTTCAAAGGTCATCTATCCGTCACACATCTAGGTGGACACGCCCACTCGTGATGTCAGAAGAGGCAGATTTCCAAAATGGCTTGTAACGGCTATCACACTCACACCTGGTGGTATAATACGTCCCCTTCAAACGATTGTTAGTGGCTATCATTCACATCTTCTAAACCTTTTCATTGTAAACATTTTCTCCAGGCTCCCTGGGGGCGTTGCGCTACGCCAAGACCTTCACGGACATGGCGGAGGTGACCTCCTACATGTCGTTCAACCTCAGCTCACCCGTGTGCCTGACCGCCTGCATGCTGGAGGCGTTCCCGCGGCGCGAGGGCCTGCGGCGTACCGTGGTCAACGTGTCCTCCATCTGCGCCCTGGAGCCCTACCTGTCCTGGGGGCTGTACTGCAGCGGGAAGGCGGCCCGCAACATGATGTTCAAGGTGCTGGCCTTGGAGGAGCCCGATGTCAGGGTGGTCAACTACTCCCCGGGTGAGCCGCGTGTTTCGGAGCTCAAGTTTAACGTTCAACCTTTAAAAATGGGACCGCCTACTGTTTGCATGGACTCAAAGTGCGTCATCAACAGCATCATCAGTAGCGTTTCAGACACAACCCATATGGGCGTAAAACCTGGTTAGATGCGCAGACATGTATACTTTGAGCATATTGTATTCATCATTCATATATTTATGTATATTATTACATATATTTATATGTATTTATTATATTTTCTGCCTGAATCTCCATAAAATGTCAACATTTTATTGATTTGGATTTTTATAAGAAATACCAAATATTTTAGTACATTTTCATCAGTAGCCTACAACTGTGCCCATGACATGACAATATAATATTTCATATTTCGCACTGTTGTCTCCCATTTTTCCACATTCTATTGATTAGATTATTGATTATCATCCAGTCTTCAATAGGCAAAAATATCCAAATAAAGTGTGACGTGATGTAGCAGCGGTTGGTCGTTATCGTAGGCAATAAGAACGGAATCCTGGATGAAATGAAAACATAATATTTAGATTAGCTTACATTCTGGTTCCCCCGCCCCCCCCCCTTCTCCCCCCAGGCCCGCTGGACACCAGCATGCAGGTAGAAGCCCGGACCCTGACCCAGGACGACAGCCTCAGGAACACCTTCGCCGACATGTTCGCCAAGGGCAAGCTGCTCACCTGTGAAGCGTCCTGCGCTAAGCTAACAGCGCTACTGCTCAAAGACGAATACACCAGCGGAGCACACATAGACTTTTACGAAGTCTAGGAGATGTTTTTAATGATTGATGTTAAAAGATACCAAATCGTTTAACATCAACAAACCGTTCGTAAGTCTGTGGTTGAATTGGTTATATATTTTTTTACAATATGTAATGCCATCGGACCGTGGAGGTGAATTATTGGAGGCTTATTGAAAGACCATTATACATGACGTTGTGTCAAAGGTGCTTTCATTGGATAATGATAGCATTTTGTTGATCAGTGTGAAATGGCATATGAATGCACTGCACTATATTTCCAACCAAACCCAAGAACCCAGAGGTATATAAATGGTTATGTGTTTATTTTCTACAATCCTAAATTTCTACTGTTAGTCTGTAGTGAGATAACTGTCATAGTGCCTTAACTGTAACTTGTTTACTTAATCTAAGCTTACTACGTGTTCCAAGTGTTTGTCCAGAATATACTTCATACATTCCTCTAGAAAAATGTAAACTAATAAAACATTAAAAAACGAAAATGTATGACTTATCACTGTGACGTATACAAATACAATGAATAGACAAATTGCATTGTGTGGAATGTTGTAACACACACACACACACACACACACACACCGCACATGCACACACACACGTAGACACATTCCTCCAATGCCACTACAGGAAAAGATACACAGATGCATTACGTCTTGAAAGGCAGTCCCATACTCACAGCACTGACTACTACAGTAGGAAGCTAGTGTGTGAAGCTTTCACAAAAGCTTCACATTGGCTCAAAATGAATAACTGGCATTAAACATTTCCCTTCTGGATGAACAAAGCACGCTGTTTTTTGATTACAAAAACAGGGTTCACTAAAAGTTGATATGGATGAGCTAAAAATGGATTTGTGATGAATTGGGGAAAGGGGAGAAGTAAAAGTAAAGAAGGTCCAGAGGAATCCAATTTGTTTACATACAGTTTGTGTTATTTCAGCCACACACACACACACACACACACACACACAGTAAAGTGTTTCAAGAAGCTCTGCTTCCTGTCATGAGTCTCCTGTGGACTCGTACTGACAGCCACAGCTGCCCGGACCAAAATACACCAGGAGGGACCCGGTCCGACCCAAACATGGGAGAGCACCCGCCCAACCTATACGTCCCCACTGCCTCTCCCCCGTCGGGGGGTGGGTGACGAAATCCTTAGAGGGTGAGGCTATTTCAGTCTGCAGTTGAAGAGAGCCAGGTACCAAAAGGTTTGTCAACGAAGACTCCAACCAGAACTGTTGACCGCCCCCCCCCCCCCCCCCCCCCCGCTCACTCTCTCTCTCCCAATCTCACACTCACACCCCACTCTCTCTCTCTCTCTCCCTCTGTCTCTCACCTAACTGTTTGGTCCCCTGTGTGTGTTTGTGTGTGTGTTTGTGTGTGTGAACAATGACTCTGGGGACGATGGACAACGTGGAGGTGTTTGACGCCGGGGTGAAGGGCCGGGGCCTTAAGGCCACCCGGGACCTGTTGGCCGGCGATGTGGTGTTTGCCGAGCCCAGCTTCTCCGCCGTGGTCTTCGACAGGTAGGAGGACGCGGTCCTGTGTTACATGAGTTACTGCGGATTCTTGTGATTCAGAGAGAGAAGGGTTTATAGGACTGGCTGTCCTGTATGTATGTGGTCCCGCCGTGTTCAGCTGATGTCAGCGGAGAGGCTGACTGAGGGCAGGGGCTGTGATGTCATTGATACGCGTTCAGGCGGTGGTCTCTGCATGATTGCATGACGTCATTATACAGACTCTGGCGATTTTTCTGTTTTTCATAAATCCTGACTGTTTATAATGTTAAAATTAAATTAGTTAAAAAAATGTGTTCAATTGAACTTCTGAGTCTGATTGTGGACATTGCAGTTTCTGGCCAAAGGTTTCATGTGTCGATCTCTTTCAAACAAGATAAGTTTACCGTTGACTATTTTCAGCAGGAGAAGATGATTATTTTTGATCAATTGAGCTTGACCTTTTCTTGTTTTTGTGAGTGCATTTTGTTGAAATGTGTAATGTTCAGTAGGGCTTTAAGTATGTTGCCATGATCTGCTAGCGTAGCGTTAGAACCATATAAGAGCTAGTATCTACCTTGGCTCACACAAGCATGCATCCAAAAGATCTGCCTAATGTAAGACTGACAGCGGATATCCAAAACCTGTGTGCATGTATATATAATATATATTTATATCGGTTTGCGTGTGTGCGTGTGTGTGTGCACATGTGTCTGAGTGTGTATGTGTCTGAGTGTGTCTGTCTGTCTCTGAATGTGTGGGCTTGTGTGTGTGTGTGTGTGTGTGTGTGTGTGTGTGTGTGTGTGTGTGTGTGTGTGTGTGTGTGTGTGTCTCATGGTAGCCCTTTTTGCTTATACACAAACAAGCTACAACAGAGATTGTCTCAAAGCCAAATTCATCATTACAAGCATTACGGCACTGGCTCGCCTCGCTTACTGCTTTTAAATGGAAACAGCGGACGCTGGGGAATAAACAGTTTACACAGAAGCTCCCTGGGCCTCTATCTTGGGTCTGGTGTGTACACAGGGCCAGGCCATAAGCCTTTCAACGCTGTACAGAATTTGTGTTCATGCTTGACGTGTGAAAGGTCAGACAACCTCTACATGACAACGTCTGGCGGCTCGCAATGGAGAAGCAAACTTTGAAAAGTACTTTGAAAAGCATCAAGAAGTGTTTTCCATCTCGTCTGTTACAAAAAGGCGAATCCTAACGGATGTATGAATGCAAATATTGCTGTACCAAAAGTGGATCAATTTGACTTGAAAAACACATTGAGTTTACGTGAATTATAAAGACCAGATGACAATGTTGTTTGTTATTTTAATTCCCATAAACTCAATGAATGTAGTCAAGAGTAATGGTTTCTATTGAGACATTGTGCAGTATTTGAGTTAACGTATACGTTTACGTAAGTATTTTGGTTATTCATTACTATGGATCGATTCTCATTGTAACTTCAAACACAATAAAAACAATGACTAAACCATCAAAAAAAATCATAAATCTTCATGGTATCAAAATACAATGATTTCTTCTTAACATTGTCTTAGCAAGGATTAAGGACACATTGACTAGAGTGATTATAGTAAGTTTAAAGGTGCTCTAGCAAGGACAGCTTTACAACTCTCAAATCATACCTACAGCACCTTTAAGTTGTCAAACGCCTATCCATAAATTTCACAATTGGACTCTTGTGCCGTTTTGTCTTCTCCAGTTTGTCCACTACGGTGTGCCACAACTGCTTCCGCCAGCAGGCCAACCTCCACCGCTGTGTTCAGTGTAAGTTCGCCCACTACTGCGACCGCACCTGCCAGACGGCCTGCTGGAGCGAACACAAGAAGGAGTGTGGCGCCATCAGGAGCAGCGGCACCGCGCCCAGCGAGAATGTCCGGTAAGGATAGCAGAACATGGCAAGTCATTGCATCGACTACGAGCTCCTCGACTTAGAGGGAAAGGCTTTTAATGATTTTGGTTACGTTATTGTCATTGGGGGGGACTCCCCTTCCTGGACACACCCCTGTAAGGGACACAATACATTGGATTAGAGTTGTTTCGATACCGATACCAGTATCGGAAATTAACGGTAACGAAAGTATCGGTGAGTAACGCAAGTCTATGCGCCGATCGATACCATCAAATCATTAGCTCATTTACTACACAGGCAAAGAACATCACGAACACGTGCGGTGTTATGCTGCGTTCGTTAATGGTCGGAATGGGAAACATGTCATCTTCGACCTACGTGCGTTTGAGCTACTAAGTCGGAAAAAGATGGATGCATGGACGCTTAACTAAAAGAATACAAATGTATTATTGTAGTAGGTAGTATTATTCTAGATTCTAAATGTTAATGATGTAGTTCTGAAAAAAAAAATCTGAACTATTCCTCAAGTTCAGGAATCGGAATCGGAATCGGTATCGGGAAGGAAAAAATGGTATCGGAACATCCCTACATTGGATTTGTCTGCCAGAAATGACTCCCGTTTGCCAACCTCTTTTGCTAGCCTGGCGGCGCGCATACTGTGGCGCATCCAGAAGGAGACGGGCGTGGTCTCGGACGGTCAGCTGACCTCGGTGGATGAGCTTGTGGACCACGTGTCCGACCTGACCGACGAGGACCGCGAGGAGCTCCAGATCGACGTTCACAAATTCATGGACTTCTGGCCTAAGAACCAGCGGAAGCAGCAGCCATTGGAATACATCTCACACATCTTTGGCATTGTAAATACGCTAGTTTAAAATTAGTAGTAGTAGTAGTAGTAGTAGAAAGTTAACAGCTAACAGTGCTTCACACTAAAACAAATTTAGTATGAAGCACTGTTTGTGTTTAAGTCAAAAAAACAAAAAGGTATTGATAGAATAATAAAGTTTGATTAGATTGGAAGAACAACTTTTTTGTGTTTTTGACTTAACGAGATGGCTCTCCTGGCAGATCAAGTGCAACGCCTTCACCCTGAGCGACCAGAGAGGTCTTCAGGCTGTGGGCGTCGGCCTCTTCCCCAACCTGTGTATGGTCAACCACGACTGCTGGCCTAACTGCACCGTCATCCTCAACCACGGCAAGTATGTAGGCCAAGCCAACCACACGTCAATCTCCTCCATTCTGAATGAAAGTAAAGGCTGTGAGAGAGGAGGATAAAAACACGCTTTTTCCTGTTGTTTTTCCAAGTCAGTCAGCTCTGAACTCTGCCCTCCACTCCAAGAGAAGGTAGGTCTGAGCTTGTATTCGTTGATGACGGTTGAAAGGTTATGTCTTGTGAACACAACACCTACCTTAAATTAGTTTAAAATAAAGCCACTAAACTCCTGAGCAGACGCACACTCTCACTCAAACCTAACTGCGCTTTTATTTTGTAGGATTGAGTTGCGTGCCCTGGAGAAGGTCGCGGAGGGTGTGGAGCTCACCGTGAGCTACGTGGACTTCCTGAACCTGTCTGCCGAGCGCCAGCGCATTCTGAAGAAGCAGTACCACTTTAACTGCACCTGCCAGCACTGTAGCGAGCATATTAAAGATGACCTGATGATGGCCGCCAAGGAAGCGGAGGGAAGCAAAGTGAGAGAAAGATATGGTTGTTTGTTTTCACAGGAAGGCATGTCAAAGGAATGTAACCGATGGTAGACAATTGCTGCTGGTACTTACAACCAGATGTTCCAGTGGGGGTAAATATGCCCTAGACACCCCAGATCCTTATCCTGATCTTTACCACACCAACCCTATACCTACTCCCCAACACCCTCTCAACACAACCCTTGCTTATAACCAAACCTAATCCTGAGCTACAGCCTCATAATACCTACACTTAACCATCTCTAACCCAAACACCCATACCAACTTTGATACTACCATTAACCATTTACAACCAAGTAACAACCCACCCCTGGTGTGGACGGCCAGGGAATTAGTTTGGTCTTGTTTCTACCAATGGAGCCGCGACAATGAAAAATGTACATTATGAATGCTTATGTTAAGGGTAATTCAAGGTGTGCAAGGTTTTTATGTGTTTCCATGTCTGTTTATTTGGCCAAACCAAGTCCAATGGGTTCAGCAGTGGTCTTGTGACAGCTATTTTGAATTTAGGAGCAACAAGTCCTTGGCAGTCCTTGGCAAACCATGCCATGCCTCTCTAGTGAGATAGGCTAACGCTGTATCTACTAACTAACTACACACCATCACGTGTGTAGAGCGTGATCATTTGTCAAGAGGTGTCAAACCTTTTGTGAAGAGCAACATTATTTAGGGCCGTCATGGTGTATCTACTACGATACCAGTGAAATAATATTGAAATAGTTATTCAGCAAATTAAAGCATGTTAATCTCTTCAACTCCCATCGTGTCTGTCCCTCCAGCCATCTGCTGAGCTCATCAAGCAGGTGACCAAAGCCAGTGAGGAGTGTCTGGAGAAGGTGGCAAAATGCCGTCTGCAGGGAGACTTCCATGGGGTAAGACGTTAAAAGGATTTTATTGTTAGAATGTGGGGTTTCTTTTGTAGTATTTTCTTTATATTTAGATTTTTTACATTACTGTTTCTCCATTTTATTAATAATGGTTCTCTTTATTTTTGAAAAGAATATCCCTTTTCCATTTTTTATACATCTTTTTTGTTCTCCTTTATTGACTCTCCATTTGATTAAAAATGTTTCCCTTTTATTTTTGAAAATAAAAATCCCTTTCCATAAAATTCCTTTCCCTAAACAAAAACAACAAATGTGTTCAGATTGCCAGGTTGTGCGGTGAGTGCCTCACCGCCCAGGAGAACGTCCTGGCCGATACCCACCTTTATAAGCTCCGTCTGCAGAGCACCGCCAGTGAGGTGCTCTCCTACATGCGCGCCTTCGCCGAGGCCGCCCAGTACTCGCGCAAGACCATCGACGGATACATGTGAGACACACACACACACACACACTGACTGACTGACTGACTGACTGAATACTGACTGCACCAACACAGCACAAACAAATCCCTTATAAGTGCAAACTTGCATGGCAATAAAGCTCTTTCTGATTCAGAATGATTATGGTAAGGCATAACCAAGGTGCGGTTATTTCTCCAGTCCTAAAGTGAACATCTGTGTTCAAACAGGGCGCTGTATCACCCCACCAACGCCCAGCTGGGCATGGCCATCATGCGGGCCGGCGTGACCCACTGGCACGCGGGCCAGATAGAGGCGGGCCACGAGCTGATCTGCAAGGCCTACGGCATCCTCCTGATCACCCACGGGCCTAACCACCCCATCACCCAGGACCTGGAGGTACGGGATGGTGTTATAGAGTTACTGGCAGAGGAGAATGTTTAAGCTAGGCTTTGATTTGAGGTGAGGAGCAGAACTCTCTGTTGTTCTAAATAAGCCCAGTTTGGATCAGAGATTGGCAGACTGTAGAAGGTGCTTACACAATACCCCAACAAACAGCAACAAACAGCAACACCAGGCCAGTGTGCCGTACCCGTAAATTGGCGGGGTCATTGTCATTGTCAATACAGTATGACAAGGTTTAGCACTTTAGGAAAAGTGCAGAGGGTCCTTTAAGGAGAAAGGTCTTATTATTTTGGATGCAGCGGTTTTCAAAATGATAGACCATGTAACCTTGCAAATCAATTTTAGCACCATAACACATGATTAGAGCCACACTTGGTTTGGGTCGACTTTCCCCGTGATCAATGAACCCATTATACTGTGACATGGCAATACTGCCTTTACTGATACAGTACGGCATGTGAACCTACCTCACCGTGCGGTACCAGGCCGTCCGTATGTGACCACGGCGTCTCCGTGTTTCTCCGCAGTCCATGCGTAGGCAGACGGAGATGGAGCTGAAGATGTTCCAGCAGAATGAGGAGGTGTACCACACCATGAGGGAGGCGGCTCTGAAGAAGCAGCCAGCCAAGGGCATGGCAGAGAACACCACCGCGGAGGAGAAGATAGAGGACGTCTCCCGCAAGCAATAAACTAACCACTAACTAAATCACCTTAAGGCCTATTGAACACCCGTGTTCTCCTACTACACCTCTGTGACAAAGGTCTGTGCTCTGACTGGCCGGCTTGTGTATGTAGTTTTTGATGCACTGCTCTGAAGCCTCAAATCTCCGGTGTCTGTACCAACGTTGTGTGTGGAGTGTGGAGCTGCAATAATAAAAGATGAAAGTTTGCTGTATGATAAACCGTGGGGTCTAAAACCGTGTTTACTAGTGGTCCAGTTCATTTAGGGTCAAGGGTCTCTTTAAATTCGTGTTTTTAGCTCAAAGCATTAGTTAAAACAAACTAAGTACACAATAATTGTTTTACTTGACTTATGTCTTGCCTACTCTGTAAATCAGTTTAAAATTGCGTGAACTTGAGAATCGATAATCTGAAACTCTCCAGATACTAGATAATATAATACATACAGAAAAAAAGTATCCCTCTTATTAATATATTTATTATTTCTGTTTATTACTTAAATTTTGCAATTACTCATACTAATCTTCCAAACCCTCCTTTTGAAAGTCAGATAAGTAGACAATTGTATTAACAATGCAAGCCTTGCATAGCCTAGGTTATGCTTGTATGTGCACGTTGCTGATTAGCGTCTGATATATAATGTTGAAATAGTGTTGGCGGTTGGATGGACACATTGAATAGTTTTTCCTTTACACCCAACCCTTTTGAATGTAGGCCCTCTTCACGTGGCTTTGACAAACTAGGTCATTAGGTTCAGCAGGCTTACTTTGCAAAATACAAATTCCAATGTAACCGTTGAGCTTACTTTGAGATGAAGTCATTTGTTTTCAGTTGCACTAAGCCTCTGTAGATAGCTGAGGGAGCCGCCTTACAGGCTATTTGAACTAATGTAGATACTACAGCAGCAGCAGCAACAGGACCTTTCAACACCTGTGGAACCCCAGGATATGCCTGTCATCGTCCCTTTGAAACGTTTCAACTACGTGAAGCAGTACCACTGCCAGTGCCATTGTGCAGCTCCTCTCTGCGCTGAATTGAAAACAAGTGACGCGTTTTAAAACAATGAATAAAAAAATTAATTTGAATCTTATCTAATAAGTCAATCTGAATAAATATTGGAATATTCCACACAAAAAGGGGTCAGGTATGTAAAACATAATTTACGAATGTGAGAAACAGTACCAAGAAGTTACTGAATTACACTTTTACGTATATGTGCTGGTTAGGTACTGAACCAAATAAACAATAACGAATTTGACATTTGATGCGTGTTGCATGTGGCCAATCCGTTAGTAACCTTTCTGGTCTGTCTTGTTTACAATGTGGGACATTAACAATTCTACTTAGTCAGCCCATTGACAACATATCAAAATCCATGGCTTTTTCATGTGTTCCCCCTTTCTTGTTAAATGTTCTACATTTAAACAGTTTGCAGCCAGGTTGTTGGCATTACAGGCAACTATATTCAACTACTTTCTCTTTTTTTGTATGAATGTGAAAAGAAAATTCACTCATTGTCTTCACAGACAATTGCAATTGTTTTTAATCGTTGTTCAAATTAAATAGAGGCAATATATTTCCACTTTACACAAACACATACCAATATTCACACTTCATCACTGGAAAGAAAGAGGGAGGGACTCGTCATATGTAAGGAAGGAGGATATGTACCCAAACTGTACAAACAGTATAAAAACAATGGATTTTAAACAGCAAATCTCCAGCGATAGGTTTCTATCCCCACCGCAGCGCACCGTAAAGCCCTGAGATCCACGTCCTACATCTCCGTCTGGGCGTCTTAAGCTTAGTGTTCACTGAGGTCCAGCATCCCCCCTCTGAAGGAAGCTTCTAGATTTATTCCAAATATATTACTTCTGTTTTATTCCTATTATTTAAAATTGTTTTTTTAAAGACTCGAGAGAAAAGTACCTTTGTGATCAAATATAAAAAAAACTTTCATCTCACGTGGAATAAAAAGTCGGACAGACACATAACGGCTTCCGTGCATACATATTCCCAGAGAAGAGGAATTCCTTCAAAGCCACAAAAAAAAATGGACAAACCAAAGAGGAAGGCGTTAACTTCTTGAGGGGGGGGCGGGGGGGGGGGGGGGGGGTCGAGGAGAGACGATGCTAATCCCACATCGGGAATATCCCGGCTCCGTCTCCTTGACTTTCTTCGTTTTCCTGGATGATGAGATTCGCCCTCCCTCACTGGAGGACGCAGATGTCATTATTGTCCTGGCTGTCGTGCCCCTCCCCCCTGCGGTCCTGCACGGTCCCGCTGCTGTGGGTGTAGCTGTGCAGCAGCGCCTCGCCCTCCCCCGACGCCCTGTCCTGCTCCAGGGTCTGCCTCAGCTCCCTCAGCATCTCCTTCCCCTCGCTCGCCGGAAGGTTCCCCAGGTAGTACTGCGGAGCCAGCTCCACCAGCCTGCACACACACACACACACGGAGACACACACACACACAACCATCCGTACAACACACATACATTCATACAACCACAACCACCCACACAACACAGACACACACAACCACAAGTACACCGACACACACACACACACAAGGCTTAATGGTTACCCATAGACACACAGACAGGTTACACTATTTGTATTTCTGCAGTGGCCAGTCCACACAGTGTTGATTTGAATCCTTTACAGACACTTTTTTTTTACAATTTATAGCTGCTGGCCGAGTTTGTGTTTGCCAATTACACACTTACGTGTCTCAAGCACTATGATTACTTGAGCAAATATGAAGCGACAGAAAGGGAAACACCCCTTTCTCACCTGGATTTGAGCTCACTTATCATGTGACTGATTTGAGAGATTACCATATCAGCCAATCCCAGGTAATGCATGAGTTTAACCTATAGAGGGCGGCATCTAGCACACAAACCAATACACAAGCGCTGTTGGGGTCTGATTCTCCTTTATGCTGATCAAACCTAAACCCGTCCTATAGGCTGAACTCACATGTGCGGGTGCACGTGGGAGGCGGTGCGGATGCAGTTGTCGTGGGAGATGGTGAAGTCGTGGTAGAGCACCCAGGGGGGCGGGTCCGCGGCGGGCAGGCTGCACAGGTAGGAGGAGAAGGGGTGGAGGTGGGCCACGTGGCGGTGGGTGAGCAGCAGGTAGTTCCCCGAGCCGTCCACATCGTGGGCCACCTGGTGGGGGAAAAAGAGACGATGATTTAACGTGAGTTGAACAGCTGGTATGGGACAAGGACTCTGACCCATGACTGCTTCGACTGGTTGCTGCGATACGTCAACCTTGCCGCCATATTGGAGAGGGCAAGACATGTGAACGAATACACATGAATGGGGGAGATGCGTTTTTTCCGGATAAAAGGCACTATGTAAGGGATAATCACCTCAAGGCAGGGCAATAAACAGTTTGACATGCCCGGCTCGTGGACGGCTTACCTTCCACAAGCCGGGCATATCAAACTGTTTATTGCCCTGCCTTGAGGTGATTATCCCGTTTATTCTACTTCTTGCTTGCCAACATAATAAAACAATTCAAATACTTTAATAATTATGCTTTTTCTTATTCGTATTGCATGCTTATTAAATGTATATGTTTGAGTTCATCTCCCTCAAAAAGTAGTCCCCTTTAGAACTACGGTGAATAACGTTAGCTCAGCTGTAGCTAATTAGTTTCTATAGCAACCACACAAGGCTGCATCTGATCACTAGTTTAATAATGTAGTTGCTACATTGTATCTCGCTTGCGAAACTATGTATCGACTGACCCTCGGATTGATTTCCGACACTTTTTAAAAACTTTTTTAAGGTTTATTTTTATAATGGACCTCATGTTTGAAATTTCTGTGATAGAAAAAAAATACAAGCGGCGTATTGATCTACTATTTGATGACGCTGTGCTCAGTCAGCACCAAGTACAACCGACAAGTCAGCGGGCAACCTGCCGGGTTAATGCCCTCCTCCCAGCCAATCAGAATCAAGCATTCTTAAACAAAGTAGAATAAAATGTGTATATTTCTCAATGTTCTCTTTTGTTAAATGCATATTCTTTGCCTTTTAGATGTGTATTGATTTTTGCATTCATTTTTCGTTTGGGATGTTTATGTTTATGTTTATGTTTATGTTTATGTATGTATATTCAAATGCTAAACAAAGCATTGAAGCACAACATATGCTAACCCTAATTCTAAAATATGATACTTCCTAAAGCAAACACAAAATACCTGGTATAGTAAATATATTAAATTGAAGGAGTAATATGATATTGAGGATAAACTCAAGACTTTCAGAGTAATTGTAACGTAATTGGATTCTGAATCAAATGTAGGTGAAATCTATATGAAAAAATACATGACATACACAACATATTATTATGTTATATAAATGTCATACATAGCTAAGATACTCATCAGACACGCCTTACTTTAAGGAAGAAGCCAGAGATGAGGGCTCGCTTCACGTTGGTGCAGTTGTCCTGACAGCCAAAGGCGGGGGGGGAAACAGGAAGTTCTATTCGCTGCATCACCTCCAGAAGCTCCGCCCGGATCACCACAGCCAATCGTAACGCAGCAGAGCTGAGAAAGTTTGTCGTGCACCACGCCTCGTCCTGTTTATCTGTAATATTCATGACATAACAACATAACACATCTAATCTAAATACACTGTATAAATATACAGTATACACTGTATATCCAAGAAATCTAGAAAATCTAGTTGAAAATTGAAAAAGGATGGATGATTGACCGAAACATACGTTCTAAGAAAGCTTGGTAGATATTGATGAGAGTGAAGTGGTCTCCCTCGGCGTGCAGTAGAGGGCGCCGTTGGGAGATCACCGCTTCTTCTCCGGTAGGAGCCGAGGTCAGGAAGCAGGAGGGAGCTGAGGAGAGAAAAAAAGAAAGACCACTTTGAATTAAAAACGGCCTGTAGATATGGATATATATCTTTCTACAGTGTGTGCAAAGAGGTATTAATTTCTTGAGTATGTTGAGTCACTAAACAATTGAGATCTGCCTTATGAAACGATAAAGAAAGGGAGGAGGTAAAGGAGGTGCACACACCCTAGCAGAAAAATATCTATGCCTTCAGGAGTCAACGGGTTCCTGATACAAGGTCACAGAACATTTTGCGGGTTATCACACACATTATTACGTTTTACACCATCCGCATCGTCACCATCCGCATCGTCACCATCCGTAAAACGTACACACACACACACACACACACACACACACACACACACACACACACACACACACACACACACACACACACACACACACACACACACACACACACACACACACACACACACACACACACACGCGGTGCTCTACCTGTGAGCATGGCAGCGATGGTAAGCAGTTCGTTGACGCAGTCGTACTCGCAGGCGGCGATGAGGGCCTTGGCCAGCGGTGGCTCCAGGGGCAGCTCCGACATGATGATGCCCACCTCCGACAGGTTGCCGTCGTCGTCCAGCGCCGCCAGGTAGTCCAGGTCCTCCAGGGCCTGCATCAGGGCCTCCGGGGCTGGGTAGGGGAAGAGGGGGGGACGGAGAGAGGGGAGGAGGGGGAGGGAGGAGGGGAGAGATGGAGGAGAGAGAGATGAAGGAGAAAGGGATGGAGGAGAGACGGAGGAAAGAGATGGAGGAGAGAGGGATGGAGGAGAGAGATGGAGGGGAGAGAGATGGAGAGAGACAAAGCAAAGAGGGATGGAGGAGAGACAGAGGACAGAGTGAGAGAGATCGAAGAGAGCGCGGAGACAGAAGGGATAGGAAGAGAAAGAGTGAGAGGGAGAGAAAGTGAGAGGAAGACAGGACAAGAGAGTGAGAGGGAAGAAGAGAAGATGGAAGAGAGGGAGAGAGGAAGAGTGAGGAAAAGTACATAAGTTGGATGGACGATAGCGCATGCTTATTGCTTATACACATGGTTTTGGGGCCAAACTATTTATGAGTTCAGAAGGTAAATAAACAAAACAGGGTATATAGCTACCAGGTCTGTCCAGGAACTTGCACTGCCCCATGTCAGCGATGTCCAGCCGTTTGAGGAGCAGGACGAGTCTGCTGAGGTTCTCCTCCATCACCCGGGGACAGTGCTCCTCCTGCATGCCCGTATCGTACAGCGACTGGGGGTACAGGCGCACACATAGCCCTGGGGGAGGCGGGGGTTGAATAAAGGTTTAAAAAAAAAAAAAGTATTAATCAGTGCAAAGCAGAAATCACACATCATACGTCAAAAGTCCAAATAAAAATACATAATCACAAATGAAAAGCCAAGATTCTTGGACCACATGTAATGAGAACAATTGATTTGGAGGGGCAGTAATCTTCTCTATTCAGATGTCATACCTTTAAGGCAGCTGTTGATCCTCTCTGTGCGCATGTCAGCCTGCTGCTTGCTGATTGGCTGGAGGACCTGGGAGTTCGCCCGTATTTGTGGATTGTAAACCTATCACAAAAAATACAGAAGAATAGAAACGTTGATCCGACAACCCTGTCTTGAATCTTACATTTAACTACTTGGCTCAATCAAAAAGCTGGGGTTCGATTTTCGACTATAATAATATTGGTAACAGAAAGTGTAATTTTTGCCTGTACATGGTTGCTCAATGCGACCCACTAACATGGACATTATACTATTTATATTGTACATTAAATGCTCTCAGTCCTTTTTAGCACAAATTCACGCATTTACTCTCATTCACCCTTTTAGCAACAATGTACATCCCTTTTTATATTGTATAGATTATAATATACATAGTAAAATTGTATTCATACATCATAACATACAATCTATACGTGCTAGTTTAGAACTGTACGCAAATATGCCGAACATGGACAATCAAAGAGCCCAGGCCTCTTTGAGCGCTGAACTCACGGTCTTGAGCTGCAGGCCCGTGTCGATGACGTAGCGGATCCCGGGCATGGAGAAGGACGCCTCGGCCAGGGTCTCCGTCAGCACCACCCGGCGCCGCCCCGCCTCCCCTCCGCCGGGCCCCCTGGGCGGTGGCGGCAGCGGCGGGGCCTCAGCTTCGTACACCCGCTGGCTGGCCGCGCCCAGGCCGGCATGGAGCGGCAGCGTCCGCAGCAGGCCCAGGTGGGGGCTCAGCGCCACCGCCTCCTTCTCCAGCAGGGCGGAGCACTCCTCCACCTCCTGGGTGAAGCAGAGGGGGAAACACCGTCGGGCGTACTGTGTTAAGAGCGTGGAGCGAGTGGAGTGTTGTGAAGAGAGGGAGCAGATTGATGATTTTTTTTGTGCAGATTAGTGCCCTATTTCTGCTGCCGGGCGGAGGGAGGGTGGAGGGCTTGTGTAGGGGGGGGGGGGGTGGGTGGCCTGGGGTCGTGTGTTACGTGGAGGGCTTTAAAGCGGATGGGGTGAGTCAAGGAGAGCTGACAGGTTGGAGGCAGGGATACTTATGCTAAGTTTTGGTGGCAGTGTGTGGAGTGTGTCGTTTTTTGGGGAGGACGGATTCTGTGAGGCTTCTATTCAGGAGGAGGAGGAGGAGGAGGAGGAGGAGGAGGAGGAGAAGGAGAGGAGGTGGGGCCTAAGTGTGCAATATTTTGAAAATAAACCACCCATCGCGAAAACAACGTCCAAAACATCATCATCTATTGTCGACATTGGAATCAATCAATCTTTGTGGCCCTCTGTGTTCGCCCTCCATCTCTTAGGAGGTCTACGCGGCGCGGAGGTCCTCACCTGCGCGCTGGCGAGGAACACCATGACGTGGCCCTCCTCGCCCCGTCGGTGCAGATCCAGAACCATGTGACACGCCGCCACCAGGTGCTCCCTCCCCGCCGCCGGCTCCCGGTACACCGTCTCCACCGCCGGCCCCGGCCTCTCCCCCACCGCCACCCTCCCCTCGGCCACCTCCCCCAGGTCCTGCTCCGTTCCCGGGGAGCCTTCGGCAGCCCCCGCGGGGGTGGTTGTGGTGGCGTCAGGGGCGGGGTCCAGCACGAGGAGAGGCACGGGCCCCAGGAAGGCGGCCAGGCGGGGGGCCAGCGAGGGGTGACAGAGGAGGACCACGCGGAGGTCGTGGGGCCGCTGGCGGCACACGTCGCACAGCAGGCCCAGCAGCACGTCGGTGGGGATGGTGCGCTCCTGCAGCTCGTCCAGCACCACCACGCCGTACTGCCGCAGCAGGGGGTCCGACATCATCTCCTCCAGCAGCAGGGAGTCGCTCATGAACCTGGACGGAGGGGAGGGGAGGGGAGGGAGGGGAGAGGTGAGAGGTCAGAGGTGACGAATCACAGGACGGTTTAGGACGGATGGATATCAGCCCCCCAGAGACACCGTACAGAGTTTGTTACGCCTCAGATAGGCTTATAATGGGCTCAAGGCCAGAGCAATGGAGAGAAACAGAATACAAACTGGTCTAAAAAATCTGGATGGTCTTAAAAACCTAATGTATTATTAGGATGGAATCAGAATCCTAAAGAGCTTTAATGGCCCTGTGTAGAAAAGAGGTATCAAAATATCCAAATACAGAAAATATTTGAAATGAATGAAGAAACAAATTAATGAAATACATACAATATAATAAACATGAATTGTAAATAATGCAATCGTAATGGAGTCTGGAGTCTAAGAATCTGATACGCAGGTCCACCTCCTGTTTAATTTCCTGTTTAATTTCCTGCATCACAGAAAAACCTGCCACCTACTGGTGATGCGTCACACGTTTTCCCACTGTTTGCTATTTTAATCTTGATTTACTTTGATTTATCAAACGTTATCCTATGAATCATTTATTCAAATTACACCAGTGCACAACGGAAAGCGCTGGTGCACAAAAGTGAGCGAGTGAGACAGGGAGAGAGAGAGAGAGAGAGCGTGAGAGAGAGAGAGAGCGTGAGAGAGATAGAGATTAGCTTTCAGGCGTGTTATACAGCCACACTGTTGCTACCAATTTAACTATAAAATTCTGGTCACAATGAGAGGTTAGGGCGGGACTGGGGTGGTGAAGGAGGAGATCATGTAACCATTGCACTCAAGAGATGGGCGACTCCCTCTGAGAAAACTCCTGAGAAAAGAGCTTATCTGCCTACAGGATGAATAGTATTCGTGTTCATTTTTGTAGGTTGGAGACAAATACACACACACACACACACACACACGGCAGCCCAAACAGGTCCACGGGATGTATCTTTTTACAATAAGAAAGGCTTTAAACACAAAGGGCTCTTATTGCTTCCGTAATGTGACGCATTTCAAGTAAAACAGGAAATTCGGAAGGGACTTGGTACAGGCCGTGGGATAGTGGGAGTTGGGAGAGGACCTTGATGTACTATTATATTACTGTCCAATGTTATTAATATTGTATATTGGTTGCAATGGTATCTCTGTCTGCTGTGTGACACGTAGACCCACAACATGGGTGAGTACTTTTGCACAACAATGGTCATTCTGTTTTGATGGCTGAAAAACTTCTGCCACGAAGATGAAGCCTGCAGTATAAAAGTGTCAAGCCTGTCATGGTTCCGGTTGTGTGGAAAGCCTAACCTAACCGTTACATTCCCTAGTGCCATGTCCTCTTCAATCACAGCAGAAACTAGATGAAACAAAGGGATTGCATGTGCTTGTTACAAGTCCGTCCCTCACCTGAGCAGGGTGTCCGGGGTGCAGCTGTCGTCGTGCGGGACCCTGTAGCCCACCTCCAGACCCAGGCTCAGGTCCATCTCGTCGGCCACACGCAGGGCCAGGCTGCCCGCCGCCACCGAGTAGGGCTGGGAGCAGCACACCAGGCCCTGGGAGAACTCGTGGGACAGGGCGTACTCCACGCACCACTGGGGCACCTGGCGGGCCCAAACTTAGTGTTAGACTGTGATACACCAGGGATGTATCGTCAGGTTGCCTTCAAGATCTGCCTTCACAGGCTCAGTAACGTCAACGTGTAATCTTAGTGGAGATGATCAGAGGTACCGACCTACAAAGGGCCATATAGTGTATTCGCTTACTGCCAATTTGAATCAACAAAGATCTGTACTGTTCTGTCCGGTCACATTCATTAAAAATACAGTGGCGGACACAGACACAATCCAAACCTCATTTTATACCTTAATCCACACAAAAGATAACGTTGACCCTGCCTTTCCTGACAGAGATGTACCATTAAAGGTTGAAAATAAACACAAGCCAAATCCCTTAGTATATTTGAGCAGGCTCTTTGGATTTCATAAACAAGCGCAACCCAGTCCAAGTACAAATAAAGAACATAATCGAAAAGCACCTGCCTGAAACATGAAAGCATCAAAGACTGTGACTCGCGACAGGACACTTCATGATGATGAACTGTCTCGTTGTCTTATCAGCCTCATTTGATTAGAGGAGATATGAGCATGGATGTGTTGGAAACATAGTCTGGGTAAGAACATTCCCTCAGTATTCCCCAAGCCGTTTACATCACCACTCTAGAGGGAAAACCCCTCTAGAGTGGTGACGTGATGAACAGCCATGATTGCGCTCATAAACCTCAGATTGTTGACTCATCTGAGAAGATAAGTCAAGGGTTTAGGGCTGTGAATCTTAAAGTTTTCAAAGTTTAGGAATTAAGTGTACAAATTGTTGTGTCATACACTACAGTGAGGTTCTAGTTGGCTTTGGGTTGCCAATTATAAGATAGGTGAGATAGTTGCAGGTGTTGTCAGTTCTCTTTGAAATCTGGGTGTCGTGGACCACTTTTCGAGTAACCATTCAGAAATTACTTTTTCTGACAGGTATATATTCAGCTCATGAAATTACAAAACCTTATATTGTACACAATTGTCCAGATAACTCGGTAGCTGGTGCATGTTTTTTGCTTGGGGATTCCCCAATAGGTTTGGGGACATAATAATAACAATAAAAAATAAATAAACTGGACAAGACTAAAATTCTCAATTGTATCCTAACATCTACAGAATCACAATACACAATGTATCACGACTCAATTATCGCTGTGACATCATTAGGTCCCAGCCGACTCCCCGTCCACGTTACCTGGGTGCTCTTGCCCACGCCGCTGGGGGCGCTCAGCACCACCATGCTGTGGCTCTCCAGGTGCTCCAGCAGCCGGTACTTGAGCCTCCAGACGGGCAGCTGCCGGCGCTCCTCCAGCAGGACGTAGTACCGCGACGAGAAGGGCAGGCCGTCGTACGGGTTTACCTCCAGGTCTCCCAGCCCCTCCTCGTCCTCCTCGTCGTCCTCCTCGTCTCCCTCTCCTCGCTCCCCGCCCTCCCCCTCCTCCTCCAGGTCATCATCAGAGAACAGGGAGGAGACGGACAGGGAGTCCAGGGTGGCTGAAGGAGGGGGAGGTTGGAGGGCAGGGGGAGGGAGGGAGGAGGGGGAAGCTTGTGGCGAGGACATCCTCCCCCCCGGATGGGGGATGAGGGCGATGGGGGGGCGAGGGTCGGAGATCACCTGGAGACCGAATGGAGAGTGTGAGGAGTGAATGATTAACAGGCTATTACAGCTCAATTATAACTGAACAAGATCAAACATGCTTTTTATTGGCAGGGATTTCTACCGAACTTCCTGAAGCTTTTTATCATATCCTCCAGGCAAATTATCAAATTCCTTTTCACATCCATTCTTTGCACCAACCGTTTTCTTAAAAATATGTCAAAGAGTAGATTCAGTACCTTTCAGAAAATGTAAACCAGTGAGGAGCAAATGTACGAGTTGTACATCTAACACAACTCTGGAAGCAGCAAGATGTATGATGACCTGTTTCTTACGATCGCTGCTTGTTTTAGTTCTTGTTCTACACCACAGAAATGTGTTTCTTTAACCACGGTATCAAAATAGGAAAGATTGAAGTGCCTTTAAACCGGAGTGAGCCCCATGTTTCTTCTGAAAGTTGCCATGAACCTTTAATATGATATGGTCCATTCTCCATTAGCTTTATTCAAGCAAATAGGGGAGGGGAGTGTCTTTGCCTCTTGCTTTGTTTATACTTTTCAAAGTCTGGGGGTCTAATGAGTACTCCTTTAGGAGAGAAAGTACTGCAGTAAAAGTCAACCCCCCAGCACCAAAACCAACCACTTGTAGATTGGTTTGCATTAGATAACGCCCTCTTTAGTCTATACACATCCTATAACATGCATAACCTGTTTTTGGCTGATATGGTCAAATAGACCCATGCTGATTAAGTGTCGATGCTCCGCTTATTGAAACTGAATCAAAGGGGTCCCACAATTGTCTTTTAAAGGTTCAGGGCATGTGTTTGGTTCTCCTTTAACAACCAGATCCTCAGGACGACTGCTGCCTTTTAGCATAGCAGCAGTTATAACATGTTTCTTTCCTCACTGGGGTTGCCGGTTCAAAGCCCTGCCTCAGGGTGGGTCTATCTGGCATCTCAGCTGTCCTATACATTCAACGCTTCAGGCAAACTCCTCTAGTTGCACTCTCATCGCCCCACATGGCCTTATAGCAGCTGTTTATCAGCTGTTTGAATAACTTGACCACAGATCAACTAAGCTGACTATCTATTCTATCAGTAGTCAATGATTTTATTCCATAACACATCAACAAGAAGGTTTTCTTTACATCGCTAGCAAAAAAATTTATCAAAAAGAAAGTAAACCATTAAATTCCCAAATATCTTGGGAACACTCCCCTTGATGTCATACTGGGCTTTTGGGGTGTTGATTAGGCATGTTTGGTTGTAGCTCTGTATAAAACTAGCAGTATTGCATACTGTCAAATAATACAAAACGATGTCAGTTCTCTCACATTTACTGTATTTGTTATTGCTGTTTGCCTCAGCTTCACTTTCAGTCTCAACCACAGCCACGTAGCAAGTCTAGACACTCACCGTGAAAATATTCAGGTGTAACTTCACAGGAGATGCATTAACTTCCCCTGCTTTCCAACAGAGAACAACTCTGAGGTGACACCTTCTTAAAGTGTAAATTAACCTCCGTATTCCGTCTGTAAAATGTAACCACGCTTTTATATTAGTTTATAACAGGTGATCGAAGCTAGGCTCTAGCCAAGAAGCCTATACGGCATATTTTCTTTGGCAAGGTAACCACCATTAGCCTAATGTCAATAAGCCCAGGCCTACTTCACCAACATGACTTCACCGACATGGACATGTGCCAGGACGCATGTGTATTCAAGAAGACATGCTAGCGTTCATGTCGCAATCATTTCGACCACAGTGGACATTTTTTCATCTATTAATAAATGTGAATAGCATGTCAACAAACAGTGGCTGATAGGCTACATGCCTCTACTGAAGACGACAGACTAGTCTCATACGCTGTTGGTATTTTCTGCACTATAATGTTCGTGTCCCTGTACCACAATGTTACAACATAAAATAACGCAGCATAACATAACTCCACACATAGTTTTCACAGTAAAAGGGTGACCTGGGGAGATGTTTACAGTCTGTGTACAAGAGGAAAGAGTGCTATACATGTCAGGCGCTATCTAACAGCCAAGAAAAGCTATTTTGGATGTGAACTTAATCCAAATGTCAACGGAATACGTAGGAACATCCAACACACAGACTCTGTCTCATTCTGCAGACACCTTGAGAGTCTGGCCACAGAGTAAAGTCAGCTGACATTCAGTCTCCAAGACCTGTAAACAAATAAAGCATTGGCAAATATTGGTCACTATCCCGCCCTTGTACTAAAACAAGTTTACCTCTTTAACATATCAGATGAGTGATCCGAAGAGATTAAAGGGTGGCAGGACGGTGGGCAAAAACAAAAAAAGCCCCACTGTCCAGGAAGCTTTGTTTAGGTAAGGTATCCACTGATGGCGAAACCACGAAAGCAATACCGACCGATCCCCTAGGCGAAACGAAGCCCGTCTTTCCCCTGGAGAACGACCACAAAAATTAAATCCAGGAAAACGTAGATCCAACGAGAGTTTTTATTCGTGATTGCCAAAGGGGTCCGCTTTTGACGTGACTGCTGACAATTGATAATAATATCAATGCTTTATTGTATCGCGCTACGGACCCGCCGCCATGTTTGGTTGTCTGACTGGGCGCAGGTGGCGTCGACAGTCAAAGGGGCGGAGCCTTGGGAGATGCTGTCAAACCATGACATACATTTAAAGAGCTAGAAATACCTCTACAATAGAACGACAATATTATGTCCATCTAAATATATGAATATATATTTGGATTGTAAGCCTAGGCTCTATTTATATTATACAGCTATAGGGCTACACAAGTATAACCATGTAATCTAGAATCATTCATCCTTATTGCCATCATCAAATTAAATGTCACACAATTCTTGGTTAATGTTACTAGTATTGTGTCATTTTTTTGAAACTCAAGGTGGTGTACTTGAATGTTTTATGGTGTCACTTTGTAACGTCCTTCCAGAGATATCAGGGACAATAAACCAGGGCTTGAGTCCCCCTGGGAGTACACTTTCCTCACAACTACTAAAAGCTTTGTACTGCACAAGCACTGCAGTAGCCTACAAAGGAAATAGATTCAAAGAGAAGAGTGGGAAATTGAGAATATTACCAGGTTATCCACTAGGAAGAACTGATTCATTTCTAGTCATGTCTTTATTGGTTGTTGCATAGTAATTGTAGATTATATAAAAACATACAGATGATCTATCCTGCACTGTACATTTCCAAACCTGTTTCAGAAGGTTATTGTGTAACAGTCCATTCTTTACACTGCCCCATAAAAACACATCTAGTTAAACTTTAGGTTATTGCCTATTCTGTCGATCTTATTTAGATTTGTAATAAATGTAAGAGCAGATGTGTGAGGCTCCTCAACATGATCAACATACCTTTTATATTTTACTTTGGTAATGTCATGTGAGATATACTGTACATTCATATACATACTAAATGTATACATTCATATATATTTTAGGTATGATATAGGTCTTTTGATATATTCAGAAGACCATCTTCTTTGTATATATGTATATATTGTATGGGTTTACACAAACCTTAGCTTTGAAGGAGAATGAGACTACCATCACCATTATACTACACAAACCCTGTTGTGTTGCATAATTTAGTAGGATATTGCAGTGTAATAAAGACTAATGAACGCTAGGATGAGTCATTCAACATTTTACGTCGCAAGCATGAGACCAAAGTCCATGGCAGTCAATAGAAAAGGAAAAAGGACAAAAGTTCAATAAAATAGTTTTGTCTCTCATTACCTTACAAGCATGAGAAAGGAGCACAGTTGGTTGAGTTGGTCTCAAAATATAATGTTTAATTAATGTAACGTGAATTTAACGTTAAAGAAGTTAATCTATAGATGAAGGTTTAGGTGTAGGTCACGTAGCGTTCCCTAGCGGAGCTTATCGACTGGATTTTCTCTCTCAGTTTGCCCTCCCAGTCTTTGCTCCAGGTCTGGCTTCTCTCCAGGCCCTCGCAGCGGGTGGCCATTTTATCCAGCGAGGACAGAGATTCAGGCAGGTCAAGGGTCAGCCCTGCCCTCTGAACTGCAGACTGGAACTTAGCAGGAGATGCTGTTGCTAGGTAACACCTGGAAGAATTTGGAACACATTACTATTTCATTGGATGAAGAAGTAACTGGAGTGTGAGTGTGTGTCTGTGCACAATTTACACAATATAAGCCTGTGTTCCTCTTATATTTGTACAGTACAGTTAAAGTACAATTCAGGAAAAACAAAAAGACCTGTATTGGATACTTGGACACAGTTGTGTTGTTGTTGCTTCTTCCGGACAGGTCCTGTGTGTGTGTGTGTGTGTATGTGTGTGTATGTTTGAGAGTGAGTGAGTGAGTGAGTGAGTGAGTGTGTGCGTGAGAACCTACCTGTTGATTCGAGCATTGGGAGGTGTGTGATAGTGGTGCCAGACAGCCACTGCGGTGTGTGGACACAGTAAGTACTGGTTGTCCTCCCAGCACCTCCTCATGCTCTCCATGATCCCCTCATCTGTCACTGTCCCTGCAGACACAGCCTGGGACAGCTGGAGGACGGTTAGAGACAGAGGATAGAAGAAGAACATTTTGAATCACTCACTACGGACTATTACCAAAGGTTTTGTAATATCCACATTTTGTATTCCTTATTACGTTTTTAAGCTGCTTTGGCATGTTTATTTTCCCTACCAATAAAGGTATTTTGAATTTAATTGAATTGAGAGTGAGAGAGCCACAGGTGCATGAATGCAACACTTCTCAATTACAGAAAAACATAGGGAGGGAGGGAGCAGAGAGCGAATTGGCGTTTTTGGGAGGGTTGTTTATTCTCAAAATCGTTCTATTATCCGCTGTTCTCTGCTCCCCCTCTCCCTCTCTCTCTCTCTCTCCCTCTCTCTCTCTCTCTCTCTCTTCACAACTCTCAATCTGACCAACAGCAGCTTTAAGTGAAAATTTGTAAAGAACGGACAATAATGACCACTGTACCACTTTGTGGAGCTGTTCAGGCAGAGTGTGTCTATGCGAGCTCTGGAAGTCCTCCATAATACCCTTCACTAGGGCGCCATCTCTTCCCGACAGCAGCCAGAACACCCGCTCCATGTTGTAGGGGTCCTACACAGGAGCAGCAGTAACAGGGTACTTAAAGATGGAGAAAAGTCCTCTTGCATAGCATTAATACATCCGTCCATGCTCAGTAACTGTAATCCATATAATAATATCATTATAAAAAACAATGGGAGAAGGAAATAACATTGCAACAGGATGCAGGTAATAGGAATAGTAATGCTTATGATAACACACATATTAGCATTGACAATTTTATCTCTCAGGGGATTAATAGCACCTGAATATCAATGGCAGGGGCCAGAGTTTGTTTAACGTCAGCCGCCATGGAGAAGTCCCCACTCTGCACTGTCCGCCGCACGATGTCATTGCTGTTCACCATGGCAACAAGCTGCAGGGGCACGCCCATCTGCTTCACGAGACATCCAGCTGAGAATAAACAGCAAGCTTAAAACTACAACTCATACTACAGCACTGTTAGGATCAGGTTTGTCCAGTGATGTGAGGGGGTTTGAAACTGCAGCAGAAAGGTTCTGGGTTTAAACCCCAATGATCACACAATGAGTCTACCTGTGGGCATCCCTGAGCTGAGATGTCTAAGCCCTACCATCTCATGAGAGAAAGGAGAAAATAAAAAACGTGACTTTTGTTTTGGAGTTGCTTTGGAAGAAAGCCTCTGCTAAAGGACTAAAGCAGTAAAGCACTATCAACATTCAAATCGTAACAGTTTACCCATTAATGTCCAACACCGTATCCAACGTTAGGTCTCACCGGCGATATTTCCAGCTCCTCCGGTTGGAACGACCACCTCCAGGGAGGGCAGAGGGGCGTCAGCGCTGGTCTCCTCCAGGCCACTCATGTGCAGATAGGCGTAGATAAAGTGGGCCAGCTGTATCATGATCCTGGACCAGTTGACCGAGTTCAGGCTCATGAGGCCATGGGCTTTGACCAGTTCATGGTCGGCAAACAGACGGCGTATTGGATTGTCAATATCGTCTGAGGTCCCGTCCGCTAAAACAAGAAAGAGTCGCAAGTTACAACTTTTTTTTTTATTGAAACTGAGAATAACACTGTAGTCGGTTGCTATCAGTCCTACCACCGAGTATTATAATTACCCATAAAAGGTGGTTGCTTTTATGGTTGCCTACACAATGAGGGTGCTGGATATGTGTTGCTCAGACCGTCCTTCCTTCTTTTCTAGTCTACCTGAGAACACGTGGATGTTGTCCTGTAAGCAGGTGGTCATGTGCTTCTCCTGGACAGGGGTGATGCGTCCCCTGGGGTACACCACCACCAGGTCCACCTGGGCCAGCCCTTTAGCACTCTGGATGGCTGCGCCACCGGTGTCCCCCGACGTACCTGAACAGGCACAACACAACTAGATGCATCTGACACAGGTTTGTCACTGTGGACATATGTTTTTGGAAATCCGGATGATATATGTCTTGGTAAAAAATGTAATTAAATGAATAAGCACTGTTAGATGAAAAATTATTGTGCAGCTCTACCAATTCTGGCTTTTTGAAGAATTTATGATCCTTCTCCATTTTGTTCTGCGACTTGTTTGAAGATGTACAAACTATCATCTATATCGTCAGACAGTCCTCAACCACAAGACCACAGTCAGAAAATGCAGCTAAGTCACGCAACACTCCTTAACAACTGGTGGCCACGTAGTTATTTTGTGTATAGCAAGTAATTAGACTGTAGGTTTATTGCTATGAAAGATACACACAGCAATTATAAGTCATATTGTGCATATGGGTACTTATTTAGTCTTCTGTTACAGAGACCTTTTTCTTTTATGCTAATACCCGTCTGAACGTAATAACTAGCACTTACCCACGACAACAACAGCTCTGCGTTTCTGTTTGTGGAGAAAGTAGTCGAGGAAGCGCACAGTGCAGGTCATTGCCAGGTCCTTGAAGGCCAGCGTGTTGCCATGGAAGAGCTCAACGATGGTCAAGCCCTCTTTTAATTTGGCAAATCTGACGACCTCTGGCACTGAGAAGCTAGACAAGGCCTCCATCACCAGGGCTGGGGAGGAAGAAAATGTTGGGAATATGGGAAGAAAATTAAAAAAAAATAGAGAAAAAGTGTAAATAATATATATATTTTTTATTAATTCCAAGTGGTTATCAGATTAAATAATTTCCTAAAACAACATTATATGCAGCATCAACCGAAACAATAATAAAAAACACAAAACACAAAAATAACTTTTTATTTTATTATATAACTTTTGTCAGAGTGAGGAACCTATATTGCACACTGTGCATCTCATTATGCATCGTCCAGGTCGAAACTCCAAGACAGCATAACCTCCTTCAGGCCCTGAAGGCCTCACCTTCCAGGTGGTCTCTAGGCATCAGCTGGGTGGGGATGAACAGTGAGGCCACCTCCACCACCAGCTGAGAGAAATGCAGACCGGCCCAGGAGCGCAGGGTGTCAGGGCTCAGCACAGGCAGGCTCTCTGGCATGAACATCCCCCCGTCCGGGGCGAACCCAGAGAAGAGGACATCGCAGAAGTCCAAGCCCTGGACCCCGCCCCGAGTGCTGCAGTACCGCATCAGAGGAGCCTGTTGTGGAGCCTGTGTGTGTGTGTGTGAGGGAGGCAGACCTTTAGACAGAACATAGGCATTGAGAAGTTTTTATCTTTAGGGCTGCAACCTATAAGCAAGTAAGTAATTAAATGCCCTTGTAGAGTCTTAAATTAGCTTGCTCTCTCTGACAAGCAGCCAAGATAAATTGAAGTAGTAGTTTTATAATGATCCTTAAAAATCCTTTTATAATGATCCAGAAATTCCAAATATCTGAAGCATTAGACAGAAAATGTTGACGGTTTTATGGATTTGGTGGTTTGGTGGTACTGTCACCACCAAAAAGAAATAGCCATGGTCATGTACGGTACATCTCCTCTCCCCCTCCCCAGCTAACCTACAGCAGAATATCTACTTTGATTGGGGCTAAAGTCCAACCCCGGTTGAAGTACATGTCCTTTGCTTCCCATAAACTGTTTTCTGCTCCCTTGCAACCTCATGTCGTTATTATTAGGTTTACACTTTTAAGTTGCCTGAAAAGTATAACATTTCTAAAAAAGTATATGATGGGGTTATGGCATGAATTTCTATTGCAATGATGTATTCTAAGATAACAGTACATACGAAAAACTAAAATAAATGACTAATAATGAAAACTAAGAATATGAATGAACAAAGCATAATACAGAGTAAAATATACTGATGATGGGTATTGAAATACCAATATAAACCAGGTTTATTGAACACATAATATAACATTTACTTTAAGAGTTAATACACACAAAGCTTATAACATAAACACATATTGTACATTCTTACCTGTTATTGGTATCCAGACAGAACCAAAGTGTCCTCCAAAATGACCTTCAATACTAATAAGAAAAGGCTAGAAAATGCCAAATAATAAATATTAGTCTACACCAACGTTGCAACTTGGTACTAATCATATTAATTGTAATTAATAAGAAAATAAGTCAACCGTGCTACTGCAGATTATTATTTTTTGCATTGAAAGTCAAATAAAACCTACTTTTAAGTAACTTCTACATAATCAAAAGAAGAAGAATCAATTTAATAAGCACTTCACCTGGCATTACCTTGTATCTTGTTCACTGCAGGCTCCAGTCCAGGGTCTAAAATAGTTACCAAAGGGGGAAGGGCCTGGTTCTGTTAGAATACAGTTTTAAGGTGTCTGAATACAACTAGCTAAGAATGTTTGGAGTTTAATCTCACTTAGAAAAATTTTCCGATCACATTCTGTATAACTTTTTATATATCTATGAAAACGAATTAATGTATAACGCTTTATTAACCCACAACAACTTCTAGAAACGTAATAACTTGCTATAACGGGCACCAGACCTGAGGGAGGTTATATATTTGCTGCCACTGGCAAATAAAATGAGTGTCATGCATTATTTAGCAAAATGGGCAAGCATAATCTTGACCCTTCAATCTCTGTTGCAGTTTGTCTCTAATTTCCATTAACCAAGCCAAGCAACCTGTAGATGATCTATCCCAATTCAAAACAAACACTTTCGTATCAAACACTTGCGTAGTAAAATTACCCAAATATTCAATGCTTTGCAAATCTCATAATGGTAGTCTTCCATTACCATTTAGCCTCTGGGTTTCAGATCTCAGATCCTAACGTTCTACCCTCTGAAAGTTCTACTCAAGTTCTGCTCAAGTCCCGTTGTATTGGTGTTTTCGTCACAGTTGGCCGGCTGCCTTCTGTGAACCGGATGCAGAATGCGCTTTAATCCATAATGGAAACGAGGGTTTTGTTTTTGATTTATGCAATTAAAAACAAATCGTATCATATATTTTATGTAAATCATATTTCATGTATTTTTAGATATTTTATTCTGACACATATCCCACTGTAGATGGATGTCATTTTTAAGTATCGAAAATTACGACCAAGCCTACTACTTCGTGCTTCTTCTGTTAATTTATTAGTATTATTAAAATTAGTATTAGTATTAGCAAAATGTATCAAATATTTTTCGCATAATCAATATTCCATAAATGTAGCATTATAATGTGTGGAATAATGCATGCAATGTGAACTTGACCTTGGTCTATCTGTGAGAAAATGTAGCATAATGCTTTCTCAAATCTTTGCCTTAACTTTCACAATAATTCAATTCCATTAAATTAATTAAACAACTAGATCCGTTACACACAACATTATTCCATCACCTGAATACTTGCTTTTACACAACAAATTCATCCATTTTTTTGTTGCTTGTGTTTTTTTGGTCATGTTATTAACAGGAATCTCACATTCATAAAAGTGATGTGTGGTAGTTAGTGAATGTATTTGAGCATGATTTATTCAGACTTCAGATTAACCGTGGTCTAGTTAGTATCAATAGGGTGTTTTCACTGTTTTCCATTAATAACTAAATAAAAAGACAAGCTTCATGCGTCATTATTAATTTAATGTGAATTTGCAACATTGTAATAAAAACATATGCAAAGTGTCAATAGACATTACAAAAACTGTGCTTACAAAATGTAACCATGCAAATTACAACAAATTATATATAAAAAAAGAAAAATACAATAAAAGTGTAGAACAAAAACAAAGGACTTCATCTCAAAAATAATACATTTGCACATCACCATTTCACAAATTCATTTTTAGAATTATTGCAAAGACATATGAAAACAAAAAAATCATATTAAAATGTTCCACTTTGTAGGACTCCTGTATTTTTTATTAGATGGCCTAGTTGGACAGATGAGAGCATTGATTTACTTAAATAGTAGGTATGATTTGAGTGCTGTAAAGAGAGAGCCGAAAAGACTGTCTCAATTCCGTTGAGAAGTGTAACATTCGGTCACCTGTGGTGGAACTATGATAAAGATGGATTCCCAAACCAAAACTAGCTAGAGCTGATCAGAATTATTTAACCAAAGAACTTTGACCAAAACCATCAATTTGGATTATAAATATATGGCATTCTAAAACCAACCAATCTTTGGTTTTGGTATTTTTTGGGCAGAAAAAGGACTCTTACAGGACCAACTTTATGACGGAATAATTAAATAGCTGAAATAATGTATGAGAAAAAATGAAAGTGAAGTGAAGATTTCTTCAACTACACATTTCATTTGTTGTCTTTATTAAAAAACGAATAGGCGTATTACGTCTATTGGCATCAGACAACCAAAAGCTGTCACTTTTAATTTGTAACACAAGCAACAGATAAAAACGTATGGGAGCTGTAATTCAGTTTTACCCTGCTTGTACTTCCATTAGATACTAAAGTGGCATATTATTGCAACATAGAATACCTTCATATTTAGATCAGAGAACAAAATAATGTATTTTAAGCTTACATTTAGTGAATGAATAGTTTGAGTAGTGACAACTAAATTTACAAATATACATAAAGTTAGTTAATAAACATGTTATATTTATGCCACAACATTAAATACCCCATATGTGTAAGGCAATTTGACTCCAAATTCTGGAGTAAAAAGCTAAATGTGTATAAGGTTACAGCAATATTATAATCCAAGGCTACCAAGTCACGTTTCCCCATACAAAGTTCAGTAACCTTTTAAATAGGAGAGGCACACATTTTATTCCTGTGCAAGAGGCTTTTATTTTGAATTTGAATTATTGTCATTGTTACTAATTTTGAACAATTTTGTTTTATGTTTCAAACAATGGGATTTTGGTGTAACTTGCTTATTAATATTGGCAAACCTCTGGCTTCCACAAATACATCATTGTATCAATTTGGTTCTGGCTTCAAACAATATATTTATAAATGTATTAACAAGGCTTACCAGGGTCAAACGGTAAATGCAGAAGGATTGACATGAATGGCATGAATGGCTACCAAGATCATCTCCTCTCATTGGAAGGCAATTAGTTTAGACCTCCACCATGTGACTGAATCAGAGGAAGACCTTTAAGAGCACTGGTGGTAATACATTGAAGACCATAGTCTCAGACCCTGGTTACGAGGAAGCAGACGTAAGGAAGCAAGAAGGATCTAAACTTGACCGTGGTGCTTGGTTAGGATTTCCTGCACGGGCAAAGGCTTTGTTTACGTCTGTTGTGAACCGTTTCAAACATCGTTATAGGTCACAGAGTTGATCTGTGGTATTTAGTCCATAGAATGGGTAACAATGACTGTGATACTGGTCTTTTCTAATAAAATGCTCTGTATGTTTAATAACATCATTTTTATCATGTCTCAAAATTAAAATGGCTAAATCCCGTTTCTACTGTGGAGGTCACTTAATGGTTACCACTGAAGAATGAAAATACATATTGGCTACCAAATAATAGTGGTTATGAATTTGACCATTTAAAGTTACACCAAACAGATCATATTCAATAGAGCAATAAATAGGCCATTACTAACACTTGTTTATTTTTACAAGACAGTACATCTACTGTCCTTTCTGGTACACAGCATTAAACAAATGAGGCATAAACATTCCTGAAATATAAAAGTTCAAATGTAAAAAAAAACAAGACAAAAAAAACATAAACAAGAACAAACATGCTTTACTGTGCAATCCAAAGGATTGAACATTACCCATCTGATAAAATAATCGCTTAAGGTTGATTTCTTGACTCCACTGTCATTTTTTATACAAATTCTCTGAAAAATTGAGGTTGGAATTACGACATTAATGTAGCTACTATCGGGAAGATAGTACAGGAGATCAGTTTGACAACACAATTCATCTCCATGGGAAGGATGAGTGTGAGAAGGAGGCCCATGTGCTTCTTAGCCTTTTTCTCCCATAATGCAACTGGCACCAATCGGTGTGCTGTCTTTGATCCAGAGGCACTACCTTTGTACATCAAGGTAGCCAATTAAACACTAAAGAATTGGGTAAAAGGAAGAAATGCAGTGCAACGGCTTTGCCAAGCCTGTCCAATGTCTTCACTGATCAAGTCCTTGAACAATAACATCGGAAACTATTTTAAAGATCAAGCTCCCACCTACCAAGTAGAATGGGCTGAGGGGAAAGAGTGTTACGAGTGGTCCTGCAGCTCTTTGGCCTTGGCCAAGATGGTGTGCACATCCGTGATAGGGTAATCCTGGAGTAAGAAATATTTTAAAAAGTACAAAGAGTGTCTCACAAAATACATGATTAAAAATCAATTTAAAGTTGATGAATAAAGCTCTTATATAATCATTGGTCCCAAAAAAGGAACCGATCAATACCTAATGGTTCTATCTTTATTCCAGGAAATAACACATTCACTTTGAAAATCTTAACCCACTGCTAGACTGGGCCCCAAAGAGTCACGTTACGTAGCCTTGGATCAAACCCTAAGGAAACGCACCCACTCTTAAGTAAACCAATCTGAGCTAGCGAGCTGCTACACTAATGCACAGCAGACACGTGGCAAAATGCATAAATTACTGCTGTAATGATCAGCGCATCAAAGGCGCTCACCACTCATGTAAAGCATGAAGTGCACAAAGACATTCTTACCTGCAGCAACCTCATATTGATTGTGAAGTCTCCGGCTAACAACTGATCACGGATAAGTCTGTGGACGGAGAGAGAGCGCCAACATAATTAGGACCGAGACCAAAACGGCAACATATTGATTGCTTCTGTGAGAGGCCGGGGAGGCTCACATGAGCATGGCGCAGCAGACAAGGATGAGGAAGTGGAAGCGGTCCTGGTCGGAGAACAGGGAGTCCCAGATGCGGATGACGTCAGGCAGCAGGAACTCCTGGGACAGCAGCAGGGTCAGCCAGCGGAAGGTGAAATACTGGGGCTTGATGTTCTGCTCCTGCTGTTGGGGAGGAGACCAAGAACCAATTGTAGGGAGAACATTTATGAATTAAATGGTTCATTGTCAATTACTGGTTTTGGGTTGCTTTTATTTTTTTTTATAAAACAGACCGAATAGACCAGCCTCGCCAGCAGGCAAACTTTGGATGCATTTTACAAAATGTGATAAAAAAGTGTCTCTCACACACACACATTTCAGAGGTTTCCACCTCGGTATCAAAAATAGAATCAACTCTCCGCAAGCTGCTTACGTCATCAAGGCAACTATAAAAGTCACTCATATTTCCTGCTCCCCCACATTCTAGTCACCACCCGTATCACCTCTCATTGCGGATAGGGTGAACACAAACTGAACTCTTTCCACTCAGCTCTCCTCCTCTCATTTCATATAGAGAGAGTTGTGTATGCGTGCTGGTGGAGGAAGGAGGAAGTTTCTTACCAGCTTCAGATAGAGTTCCATGTCTTTGTCTTTGAGCATGGAATACACGCTCTCCATCTTAAAGGTGATGCCACACTGGGAGTCATCCAGGCTCTTGATGAAGTTGTCCCTGTTTTCCGACATCAAGTTAGTGAAACAGAAAAATGTGTCCGCCTCAGCATGCTCTGAAACATTAAGATCACAGAAGGTAAAAATCATTAGAATCTGAAGCAATGATATACTTCAAAAATAATAATAATGTGCTCCCTTGAAATACAAAAATAATCAGGTTATTCATTTCATTATTATAGTTATTTTGCACCACCAACCTTTCCATTCATCGTTTGGGTCGGTAGCAAAAGTATAATAAATTGGCCCGACGATCTCGTTCATGCCCTGAACGTAGGCGATGCCAGGGTTGAGTTTGGCGTAGATGAAGAGGATGCGCTCCACCACCTCCCAGTGGGCTTCACTGCCGTTGGGCAGTACCTCGTACTCGTTGGAGGGATAGAGGTTCAGAGACTTGCCCGGGGAACTCACCTGTACACAGTGAAGCCAATGGGAAATAGAAGCGTGACATGGAGAACCAAACCCCAACACTACTTGTGCATTAATTAAATGCTTCTATTTTCTCAGGAGGTAGAGCGGGTTGGCTGGTATCCGCAAGGTTGCTAGGTCGATCCCCGGCTCCTCCTGAGCGTCGAGGTGGCACCTCACCCTAACTGCTCCCGACAAGCTTGCCGTCACCGTGCATGGCTGACGCCACCGTTGGTGTCTGAATGTGTGAATGTTAGGCAATATTGTGAAGTGCTTTGGGTGGCCACTGTTACAAAAAAGAGCTATATAAATGCAGTCCATTTATCATTTACCATTAGTGCATCGGGTTGCCTAGGTCTTCGGGTTTGGCTCTAGGGAAAAGCCGGCTTACGTAACCGGGCTTCAGTGTTTACATGGTACTTTAGTAACCAGGTTATGTATCGGGTTTCCAGTGTGTAAGTGCACTGAATATGCCACTCACGTTGGTGACCCCGCTGCGGTTGCGGTTGACGGTCTGTGCTTTAAGGGTGGTCTGTTCCACACGCCGCCTCAGGGTCTCATAGTCATTCTGAGGGTCCAAGATCAGCTGGCAGGGGTAGTCCGTAGCGCGCTGGAAGAAGGCCATGTCGGGGTACAACCGCCTGCAGACACACATTTAAACACATTTTAAATAATGATCATTAAAAGAAGAAAACGTAATTTGCATGATTGATACCTTACCAACTTACCTGACGTCTTTATCAATTTGTAGCAGAACTTCATTATCTTTGAAGTAGTTATTCCACCTGCTGTCTGGATTTGGATTTAGAGGCTGAAAGTCATCACAAAAACATTGCATTACTCATAAGTGGCACTAGAATGTTTACTCAGGGGAAGTCAACAAGTGGCTTCACCGCATGATGAGGCGAAGGAGGATGTGGTGTGGCCAGTGTAGTGTAAATATTGTGCTTTCAGTAACGCAATGAATCGTTCAACATCAAACTACATCTAATGTGTGCTACAAGGATGAACAGTGTCAGTGTTACAGAATAGCAAAGGCGTACTGTGTGCAGCAATGATCAGAAGAACAGGTACAATAATTCCAGACGGACAGTAAAGAGTGGACTCACGTGATCCTCCATAGTCACGTCTTCCCTGTTCAGTCCAAGGTTGGCTTTTGCAATACCAGGCTGAATGATCATCTCCTTTAGAAACTGTGAATACACCTCTCTGGAAGGGTATCAGAACATACAAACAGTCACCTTGAGGAAACACGAAATTAAAGTAAATCCTGGAATTTTCGCTGTGCTGATTTTTTGGTCTGTCAAATTTGTCAGACAGTCAAATTCAATTTCATTTTCAAGAGTATCAGAACACAAGTGCAAAAGGAACAGCGGTTGTGATGGTATTATTTGACAGCCTTTGAATGAGTCAACACATAATTTGATTACCTCTGCTTTGTGAGGAAAGTGTCCCATACTGTCTGGTCAAAAGGTAGATAGTTAAGAAGAATCTACCAAAAGACAAGCAAATGATGCACAAGGTTATCAACATTGTTTTTGCCTATTTAACGTTGTACCCAAAACATTACAACTTTTGCATTGGGTAAACATATGTAATATGTAATGTTCTATTTTAAAAACACCTATCATAGGATGATATATCTAATTACATTCACCTCAGATACAAATCTATTCAATGTTATAACAAGTCAGAATACAGACCCCCTTTACAGTCACATAAATAACAATTAATAAGAACCCAAATTAATGCTTACTTTCCAACAAACTGCTCGAATACCTCCTTCAAACGGGATACCTGGGAGAACAAGTCAATCAAAACTGATTATTACAAATATAAATAAACATAAAATGTGCATAAGAATAACATAAAAGTGTATTACAGTAATGTATTCAAATTACCACTGAAGCACAGTTCCTGAAGTGCCTTTGAGTCAATCTGCTTTTCACCCAAGGCCACTTTGAATTCCTGTACTCTAAAAAATAAATATAAAATATATAAATATAACAATTATAAAGTTGAAATCAACTGTATCAGACATGTAGCATACTGTTCTGGTCATCGCAGATGTTATAGCCAAACTCATTCTTTATACACAAATAACAAACAAAACAATTGTACTATTTTATGTATGAGCGGGGTCAAAGCGCTTGATTTGCTTGCCTGCAACCAACAATTTATTATTTCACTGTTGATTTATGTAATAAAATATATTTCTTTAGATTGTTCAATGAATAATTTAGAAGTGTACACGTAGTACACGTGTACACGAAGTGTACTCTCCCTTGTCATCCTTCCGCATCATCCGCAATGATTTCACTGGATGTTCTTCATTTGGAGCGTTTTCCCTTCAGAAAGGCCTATAGAAAGTTATAGAGATGTGTGTAGTTCCTATGCCATAACACCATGTGTTCCATTCCATTTTAAACTCATTCATACTCGTATAATGTGCCCATGCTCATCCTCGTTATTAGCATTGTATTTTGTCCGAGATGCACTCTGTCTGGAACAAGGTTGAGATGCTGGAAACGTCCCGTCCCCATCTCCACCATCCGTCTCACATTGTGTCATAGCGCAATCAACTTAGAACATTCTGATGATGGGTTGAGCAACAGCTGACACTCTTGACCCTGTCTGCATGCATTATCTATTAAGTTGCAACCACATGATTCACTGTGTAAGGTTAATGTGCAGTAGGAGCAACGTGCATCTAATAAAATGGCTGAGTGAGGCTGGCTGACTAAAGCAACAAGTACACTTTCCAACGCAGATATTCACAGAAATGGTCAAATGTGTTGTGCTTTGATGATACTATTAATAATAACTTTAAACCAATAAACCAACAGAGTTTCTTCCTGTGGAACCAGGACCAAGGGCAAGTCTTGTTACTCTTGGCCCCATGACAAAAACCTTTCTCATGGGTCCTACACCCTTACTACAGAAGCACAGAAGCACAAACCTTGTGATTTGAATCTCCTCCCCACCAATGCTACCTTGTTACAATGAGTCACAGCAGCCATCTGCCTTTAAAACAAAGGTTAGACCTTGTTTGCCATAATTGCTTTGATGGTGACTTCACGGGACCACTTAACTTAAGGCAAAAAAGCACTCCCAAGTGAAACTTGAGGCCCAGTACACAAGCAGGGATGGGTTGTTATTTTATGTCAACATGCTCCATCTGTGGCCAGTCATTGGACTCGACTATGACACAAAATAGATAAAAATGTGTTGCACAGTAGATACCAGACAAGGAGGACATTTTTATCAGACATTGTCTTAGACTTATTTGCTTCACCCCTTGCAAGACAATTGACCTGTTTGTACAGGTCAGATGTATGGCACACCATTATACTTGGACATAACTGATGCAAAATAACATTTCAAAATATATACATTTGATAGTAAAATTAAACTGATACAATCGACAACATTTCATGTTTATCATCTGACCACTAGAGGGTATAATACTCCCAGTAGGCATATAGTCAGCGTGAGTGGGAGAGAGCCATGGGCTACTTCAAAAGACCCGTTCCGAACAAGTATGCCTTCAAACTCAGTTTTAAATGGGATCACTAAAAGTGACCCAGTAACGTAGTATAATACGTTACTGGCTCACATATGGGGCTGTGCAGGCATGACATGTGATGAAGAGATTATTCTAGGAACAAGTCTTCATTTAAAAAAAAGTCTTGGTTTTATGTGGTGACAGACCAAAAAAATGTCAAGTATGCATTTCATTGTCGGATATATAATAAGTCATTTTACCACTGCCCTGAACGGAATCGCTGCAGTTGAGTTGTAGGTGATCCGTTTTGCAAGGTTTCTATGTAGTCTAGTATAATCTAAGGAGGCCTTGTTTATTATTTCGCTGAATCAGCATGGTCAAATAAGTCTTGAATAAATATTGATATCAAAACCTGTTTGATCAGAATGCCAGCACTTCACTTTCACTAATTCATTCATTTCGTTGAGTAATGCGCTATTGTGATCACATCACATTGCATACCGTTTTTAAAAGCCCAGCGTTACACATATCCATTAAGTTAGCTTATTCGTTGTAATGAGTAAACAAAAGGTTAGCCGACCAATGATCAAGTATATGGATGCATGTGCCTAGGGACAGTAATGAGCGAACACATTTTACTGTGATCTTAAGACAGAAGGACAACGGCCGCGTCAGACAGTTTCGTGTCAAACTTCAGGAATTGCTGATTTGTCAGTCAGCTGATGTGTTATCATCACGATAGCTAGCTGAACGTACACAAAGAGAGCAAAGTATCAGCAAGCAAGGCTCCTTATTGTGCAATTTAAATGTTTCGTGTATTGTTATTGGTCTGCAAATGCTAAAATGACATGACATGTTTGGAAAATTGGACACAGTGAGTTTGCTAGCTATGACAGCACTAGCAAATGTACCAACAAAGCTGAGGGGAGAGCTATTGCTAATGTTAGCAACACTATAGCGTATATAATAGTACACATAGTGGCTGGTATACCAGATCATAGCGTGCATGGTGGTTTCTGACTAACACTATAGTATCAAACCCACCATCAATGAATACATATTCACCATTGTCTCACCTGTTTCGATGTTTCGAAGTAGACATGTCTACGGCAAGCTGTGACGGTCTCGTTTAACTGCCGTCGCGTCGCTACCATGGGTGAGATGAATGATCGCTCGAGGCGGTGACTCCGAAATCCTCGGATCACTTCCGTCTCCATCAGACTGTATCTGGAAAGTTTGGAAAATAAATAATTGAACGATGATAATCCATTGCTCTGCTAAAATAACGGCCTTGTTAATAATCTTTTGTAAGTAGTTTACATTTTTTTTTCTGCCAAGTATCCCTTTCACAGCAGAACATATTTTGGGGACGGAATGTATGTGCATGTTATTTGGAGTAGGCCTATATATTAATTTCAAATATAATATTATTCTTATTTACCACACTTATTTTTGTTAAAGATTAATCATTTTTACACATGTTAAGCAGCAGTTTTACACGTAAGCAATATTAAAACTTAAAACGATACATTTGAGACATTTCCCAAGTACCCCTTGCAATCATTTGAAGTCAACTTGGGGTATGCGTACCCCCATTTGAGAAATACATGGCATAGACATCTTTGAGGACACTACAGCATATCAGTGCATTTACTCATTAAAGTGCCCACGCCTAATTATTACTTACATATATAAAAGGAAAACTTTTCATGGCATGAAGCTATCTACTGCTCTTCATGGAAGTTACATGGAAACAATGTCTTCAAATGGTGTTGGTGAAGTAAAATAATGTGATCCATGGTCAAAATACATTTTGTACTAGACTTGTAAAGACATGCTTTGCATAGACTATATTGACTATTTACCAGAAGCTATTTACAACTCTCTAAAGTCCATTGTCCTTCCTCACCTTTCTTGCTCTTACAGGTCTGCAATTTAATTGTCCCTAATGATTATTGCTCTGGTGCTGCGTCGAACAATTCTTTTTTCTATGCAATTGTAAAATATAGCAGTCTGTTACAATGTTTATTTTGAGAAAAGAAACATGATATACTCTTTATTTGAAAATAAAATGTAGGATGTTCTTCTTAATTGTGTAGTGAAATAGTAGGCATATTAGTGTAGGACTTTAAAATGATTTTTTTCATAGTTTGAGCTAGTAATCCATTTCATGTGTAGCCTAATGACTTAGCATTGCAAGGCAATGTTTTGTTCCTCAATGACTCGATACTGACAATGATGAATGAATTTACTTATTTTATGGAACGTGGATATAAATTATGCATTTAACTTAAGGGATGAACAGCCATATGGATAGAAACGCAGACAGATCGGCTAAGCTTTCTGACACTATTATATATATATATATATATATATATATATATATATATATAGGGTCCATACGATAGGGTCAATGCAAGGTTACTTAGCACAAGAAAGACACAGGAATTCCGTGCAGCATAATCCAAAGCGACTAGCACGCCAGACGTGCATTCGATACTTTGTTGTTATTTTCAACCATATACAAGTGACGGAAATAGAAAGTAGGGAAAGGTAGAGCAAGAGGGGGGCGGGTGAGGTGATGGTAGAGGTGGAAGAGGAGGAGTCTGTTTGTTGACATCGGGACGAAAACGAAAATCAGATGAGTGGACACTGATGAAAATATATCTAACAGCACTCAACAAGGTATCCAGCCTTGGCGAAAGCTAAGGTAGAGTGCTTACTGGTTAATTCTGTAACGATGCAGAGTTGACCGATCATGGTCTTGTATCTCAGAATATTTATACTAAGCTCACTAGTCTATCGGTCGCTAGCTTACCAAGTAGCAGGCGACGCTTGTAGTAGCAAAAGTCAACGTTAGCCGAAAGCTAGTATGTATATGATACAGATGACATCGTATCGGCATGTCGTGGTTTAACTTCAAACAGCGATAGGTGATATTGATTAAGGTTGTTTTGGCTAAGAGGGCTTACAAGAGTCGTTGGTATCTAACGTTATTAATGATAACATGCGTTTTTATTCTACATTCTAGCTAACCAGCTAGCTAGCTCACTTAATAGTCTGCCTGTATGTTCACTCTCTTGATGTTTTAGCTAGCGAGCTATTATAAGCTTAGGACAGGTACAGCAGGTATACTGGTAGATTATTATTTCAGACAAGTTCATTTAACAGTTAAGAACCATTATTCTAGAATCCATTGATGTGAATGTAAGAAAAGTGTAATGCAAACATAATATGCATTATTAATTTAACCAAAAGCAGTTTTGAGAGGGCATAACAGTCATATTGTATTCACTATCAAATGGTATTCTTAACTAGATAAAGAATGCGGCGAAAGGCCATAACGATTTTATAATTTTCACATTTATTATAGGGATTATTAATTATTAAAGCAGTTCTGTAATTACAGAAGGGAGTATGGATATTATTATAGAGGGTTTTGATGTTATTCATTGAAATGGTGAAGCTTATCGCTTTATCCTCCTGATCCACCAAATGTGTTAATCAAATTTGTCTTCTTTATTTTGATGGATGTATTGTTCAGCTCATTCATGAGTCATTTGGCAGTACAAATAAATGATTGTGCTCTAGTGCCTGCAATGTGAATGTTGGTAATTTACAACTCCTACATTCTTCTGTGCTACCCTGTCTTTGATCTGTACCAGAGGGAGAAGCTAATATGGCAGCAAAAACGGGAGACGACCCTGACAGCCTCATGGCTTTAGCAACAGTCTTCTGCCTGAGGAACCTTAGGAAGACCATGTGTTACCAAGGATACAGAAATAAGCTTTGTCTGCGCTCAGACATCTTTCTTCCCAGTGAAATCTGCGATAAGCTTGTCAACACGTAAGTAAAGGAATTTTCCAGGTATATAATGTGTGAAATAGTTGCCAGAAATGGCCAAGAAGTGATCTAAAAATGGTGTTACATCTTGTTGGGTTTCAAATACAAAGTGACGTTTTGTGACTTTTTTTATCAACAGGTATATGGAGTTGGTTCACACAGACAGTAACTTTGAGCCACAGGAAAGTTTTTTCCAGTTATTTTCAGATCCAAGAAGCACAAGACTCACAAGGGTACAGCTCAGAGAGGATTTTGTACGTGACAGAGACTTAGAAGCCATTAGAAAACAGGTAAGGTGACATCCTATTCAATATTAGACTTCTTTATTTGATATTTATAATATGTGCTGATAAAGGGTCAAAAGAACGGTAATAAGCGGGAATATGTACCCACTACTGCTTATTTACCTCATAAGTGGTATTTTAATCCAAATACATTAATACAGTAGTAGTTCTGGTCTCCTTTATGAATATAAAGGAGTTTTATTTATTACTAAGTTTTATTTTTTATTTTTTATTTATTACTAAGAAGTAAGTTTTATTTATTACTAAGAATTATGAACGATTATTAACTAGAACAATAGTGAAGTTGGACAAACAAGTAGTTAGCAAAAGAGTTGGTGAGATCTCAAGATATTAACTCTGCGGCCAATAATTCTGCAGAGGAAGGGTTAATTATCATTGTTTTTTTATTATTGGATTGAGATAATTCGTTGTTATGTAAATATATCATAAAAAAGAAAATAACAAAGCAAATAATAAAATAACACCTCGTGATTGAGATAATTTTGTTAACAGGCAATGGTGGTGTCCACACCATATGCAAGGAACCATATAACACCATAGTTCAAGCGAACAAAAAGTAAAACTAACTTTTGAGTTCTGTAGAATTATGGCATTACCTTGGTTTGGCCACTAGATGGCTTCAGATCTTGTGGCCCGGCAACAACAGAAGATATAAACGTATTAATTGCTTTGTGGTCAAGCCACACAAAAGGTTAATCTTGCTGGAGGTCACGTTCGTGAATTGCAGATTGTTTCTATAATATTTTGGATCCTCCTATTTACATTAGAAATTAAACACTACTCAATACAACATTATTTCATTGATTTTAAAATGAGCCACGTGTTTTTTGTGCTGAAAAGTGTTAATCTCACTCTTCTTGCAGTATTAGCTGACTCTTCCATCACTTGATGAAATGAAAGCCAAAATGATATATTCAAAAAAATGTGGAAACACAAAGACAACACAAATGAACTGAACATGAAACTAAACATACATTTCCTTAACCTAGAATAAAACTGGATGGACCTTATATGTATATAAAATAACATTTTAAGACATTGGGTTTATCCCAGGGATACACACAGAATGTATACAGTTTTAAAACATGTTAATAAAACAACACATTATAAATAATACCAAAAAGATAAGAAATGCATGTTTGTGTATTATCTGACCCGCCTATTCATCAGAAATTATCTAAAATCCCGCCTTTCCCATCAGGACCTGATCAAGCTCCACCTGACCTACTGCAGCAACGTGTCGGCGCGCAGCCTCAAGACGCTGGGCTGCTTCAAGGACACCCTGGTGTCCCTGTGTCTGTTCGGCTGCAGCAACATCTTCTACCGCAAGGGGGGCGCGCCGCTGGCATGCGGCGAGGACAACGAGGAGGACGACCTGGCCAACCCCGTGTCGCGGCAGGCGCTGGAGAAGGACTTTAACTTCGAGGGCTTCAGCCGCCTGCGCCTGCTCAACCTGGGCGGCCTGCCGGACGAGATCGATGTGGAGCCGCTGCTGAAGACGCTGACGGCACTCACCTCGCTGGACCTCTCGGGCGTGCAGCTGGCCCGGGCCGCCTTCCTCACACAGTGGAAGGAGCGCATGGCGTCGCTGGTGCTCTACAACGTGGACATGTCGGAGGAGCTGGTCAGCACCCTGCTGGATCTGGGCAAGCTGAGGTGAGACTCCCGCTACAGTAACCTCAACCAACCACAGGAGGTCAAGGGCCGTTCACTTTTGGTTTGGATGTTGTGTATCAGAATGCATCATATGATTTTGTTTGTGGGTGATACGATACGCCATACTGAGTGTGAGAGTGGTTGTACTGTAAAATCCTGAATCAACGTATATTTACCGTAACTTGAACTTTAGTTTTGTCACGTCTCGTGTGAGAAACGCAGTTGAAAATGGCCCTTAATCGACCAAATCGCAAAATACATTGACCTATGGCTGCTCTTTCTGTGTCTGGGATAGGAATGGAATGGAAGATCGTAATAGTTGTATGTGTGGATGATTAGAATTTCAGATTCTGTTTAGCTGATTTAAGAACACATAACACATCCATCAACGAGAATGCTTAACAAAATGTCCAACACCGAGGTTCACACAAAGCACTCAACCAAGGTGTTTTGGAAGCGTCGTCTTTTGTTGTGACACTGATCCGTGTGATCAGTGGGGGCTGAGTGGATGGTTGGCAGTAGATCCATTGTGTTGTTGTAATACATGAGGGAGTGCAGTTATTACAATGATCATCCAGTATTTCTTCAGGAAACGCTTTGTTGCACCAAACACAGGCGTAGACTTTTAATCTGCATAATCAGAAGTAAATAAAGAATTACAACAAGAAGAAAGAGGTCAAACATCACAACGACAAGTAAAAGGTCAAACATAAGAGTGTGGTGACGTTTAGCCTTTGTCCGACCTATCATGAGCAGGGGTCAATAGTAACAATAATTTACATTTTGTCCTGGCCATATTACATACATGCATGGTGCCCTAATGTACACTTGCGTCAAGCTAAATTATGTTATTCCTAAAGACGGCATAATGCAGTTTTAAATATTTTATGTTTTAGGGAAATGTACTAATAATATACTTACTAGTAGTTATTCAACTTATTTAAGTATTGCTAATGACATTCAAAGTCACAATTCACAACCTAAATGCCCACCTACTTAAAAACAGATCAGTGTGTATATATATATATATGTGTGTGTGTGTGTGTGTGTGTATATATATATATATATATATATATATATATCCTGATATTGACTCAACAGCATCTTCCCCATGCGTTCCCCAGGCATCTGGACGTTTCCAGGGAGAGCAGGCGGACGTCCAAGTTCAAAATGACCAGGAAGATCCTCACGGCCATCGCCCAGCGCCTCGTCAACCTGGTGTCCCTGGACATCTCGGGCCACGTCATGCTGGACAACTGCACCGTCCCCCACGTCAAAGACGCCATGGGGCGGGCCAGGTAACCCCCCGGCCATCCACTCCGTTGATTCATAGGTTGTGTCATTTATTAAGTAAACAAGAGAAAGTGTTGCTTTTGGGATGTAAATATTTGGTTGCTTTTTACTTTTTTCGAAGCGCCTTTTGTACTCTTTTAACTTGTGCCGGGTACACGTAACCGTAGTCCAAAGCATTGTTTTAATTGGCTTTCAGTTAATTCGTTATACAAATATAATAGAAAAAATATAAAAAAGGTATTAATTGTTAGCTATGGCCTTATTATGTGTGCTACAGAGGCTTTGATCAGTGTTTACAATGCCATGATTATTTAATAGTTGACATGAACGTATTTCCATTCACCCTTACAGCACAGAGCCCTGCAAAAGCAGCATCTATCCCTTCCAAGAACTGAAGAGACCTCTACAGTTTCTGGGTTTATACGACACCACACTTTGTAACGTGACACATATCCCCGCATATAAGGTAAAGGTAATGGGTGGGCAGAAACCACTTGTTGAGGTGTTATCCAATACCCGACTGCCATCAGTGGGAACGGACCTTTGGCTTTCTGTAACACTTCAACACTTAACTACAATTGATTGTATGCTAATGGAGATTGGCTTGTTTCCAAAATGTATCAAATATTCCTGTGAAAGTTGGTGAGACCATCATCCCAGAGTCATTATTAATCCGAATTCATCTATCAACCGCCCTACATCTATCAACACAATGGAGCTTAATTTGTTGAGAAATGATCTATAAAATAATAAAGGGTAATCAACAATTGAAAATGTATCTCACTATTAGTAGTAGTATTTTATCTGTGTCTTTATTCATCTGTACTTCCTACTAGTTATTGATAGTACAGTACGTGTATAATGTATAGGTTATGGTCACGTTAGGGAATCACTGATCTGATGTCTGTGTCGTCTGTCAGGTGACCGGATCCAAGAACGAGGACCAGGTCCTGAACGCCATCGAGGCGTACACAGAGTTCCGGCCCGAGCTGGCCCACCGCGCCATCAACCAGCTGTTTGACATCGCCAGGATACAGCACTGCAGCCAGCTGCTCCGAGCCCTGCAGGTACACCCAGCACACCACCCAGTACCACCACCACCAAGCAACAACAACAACACAACCACCTCCTTAAACACCACCACCACCAACACCACCACCACCTTCACCCAGCAGCACCACCAACAACCCACAACAACAACACAACCACCTCCTTAAACACCACCACCACCACCACCACCTTCACACCACCCAGCACCACCACCACCAACAACCAACAACAACAACAACACAACCACCTCCTTAAACACCACCACCACCACCTCCACCCAGCACCACCACCTAGCACCACCACCAACAACCAACAACAACAACACAACCACCTCCTTAAACACCACCACCTCCACCCAGCACCACCACCCTAGCACCACCACCAACAACCAACAACAACAACACAACCACCTCCTTAAACACCACCACCACCACCTCCATCCAGCACCACCACCAACAACCAACAACAACACAACCACCTCTTTAAACACCACCACCACCACCTCCACCCAGCACCACCACCAACAACCAACAACAACAACACAACCACCTCCTTAAACACCACCACCACCACCTCCACCCAGCACCTCCACCAACAACCAACAACAACAACACAACCACCTCCTTAAACACCACCACCACCACCTCCACCCAGCACCTCCACCCAGCACCACCACCTAGCACCACCACCAACAACCAACAACAACAACACAACCACCTCCTTAAACACCACCACCTCCACCCAGCACCACCACCTAGCACCACCACCAACAACCAACAACAACAACACAACCACCTCCTTAAACACCACCACCACCTTCACCACCTATAACAAGAATAAGACTCACATACTAGCTTACAAAAAAAGTATTACAAAGTTGTGGTGGGTCATAACCATGAGGACAACACCTCCCCCTCCTCGCTAGAACTCTCAACCCAAAAATGTCCTACATTTCGAATTGGATCCGAGACAGGTGGTTAAATTACACTTGAAGGATGCTGTAGGTTAGATTACAGAGCTATTATTTAAGTGTCATTTGTTAGAAATAGCATAGCCATCCGTCAGCTCTTATTCTGCATTTCAAGTTGACTGCACTAGCCTCTTGTGTGAGCCGATTGTTTATGGCATCTGCTCCGTGATCGGTCTCTCACAGGTGTGTGAAATGCAACACCTTTCAATACCATACCGAGAAACATAGGGAGCGAGGGAGGGACCCCCATTATTTTTGGTTGTTTAGTGTCAAAATCTTGCTTGCTTCCCTTTTCTCTCTGCTCCATCTCTCTCCTCTTATGACTCAAATCGTACTTACGCACATTCCTCTGTGCGTTCCTCTCTTCCGTGGATAAATCCTCTGTCTCCCTCCTCTGCCTCCCCCCCCTGGTCAGCTGGTGATCGCTGCGCTAAAGTGCCACAAGTACGACAAGAGCATCCAGGTCACGGGCAGCGCGGCGCTCTTCTACCTGACCAACACGGACTACCGCAACGACCAGAGCGTGCGCCTGCGCCGGCAGGTCATCCAGGTGGTGCTCAACGGCATGGAGCATTACCAGGAGGTCACCGTAAGTGCTCCACGCCAGAGACGAAATGAGACGGTACTCTAGGGCTGAATGATTTGGGGATAATAATCGAATGGCGATTATTTAGACAAATATTGCGATTGTGATTTAGTATGCGATTTTTCTTTTTAAAGTTCCTTATGTTCTGTATTATTCACTTAACACAAGCAATTAATCATGCTATAGTATGACCAACACAACATTGGACGCAGTCAACATTTAAACGGCTCTTTCCTTTAGGCCAGGCCTATGTGTTGAGATGAATGCATGAATGATGATGATGCATGAATTGATATTATAAAATCTTTATTTGACTATTGAATTGTAAACTATTGAATCGCGTTTTATAACATTGCAATGTCGGTTTGAATATGATTAATCGCTCAGCCCAACGGTATTACTATACATTGTCCCGGACGGGCGTTGCCAACCACCGCCACAAAATGTGCTTACTAGCCTGAGGATCAACCTGATGTGTTAAGACACAAGAGGGACTCAAATAGATATGACCTGTAAAGCCCTTTGAGACTGTAACTGTGATTAACACAAATAAAATGCACTTGACGTGTGGGTAACAAAAGTGCATACAGTATTGTCCAAAGAGGAATTGATGAAAAACGGCCTATGCAAATATATTTTAAAACTGTGCATAAGGTCAAACCCTGTATAAATGTGAAATAACAGCCTCAAGGTCATTATCTCTAGTAAGAAAACCCTCATTCATTGCCTGGCTTCGACCCACACACAATCCATAGCGTCGGTGTGTACAGTAAGGTCCTGCGTGTGTCTCCTGTGGCCCTGCCTGCCCTCCCCCCTTCAGGTGCAGAGGAACTGCTGCCTGACGCTGTGCAACTTCAGCATCCCGGAGGAGCTGGAGTTCCAGTACAGCCGGGTGAACCAGCTGCTGCTGAAGATCCTGGAGCCGGCGCGCCAGGAGGAGTCCATCCAGAGGATCGCCGTGCACCTCTGCAACGCGCTGGTCTGCCAGGTGGACAACCACCACAAGGAGGCCGTGGGCAAGATGGGCTTCGTCAAGGTGATTTTTTTCATTGGTGAAAGTGTGCATATTGTATTTTGTGTTTTATAGCGGCTTAAAAAGGTCAAAGACCAGCCATACAAATGAGGGTTTGTTATTTTGTTCTAGTGTTGGGTACTAGGGTTTTATTGTCTTGTGTTTGGTACTAGGGTTGGGGTTTTATATTAGGGTCAGGTTTGAGGGTTTGGTTTTTTGTTCTAGGGTTTGGTACTCTTGTATGATGCAGTATAGGTTAAGATATTAAGTAGCCAACTGATTAATCTCAAGTCATAAAGTCTATGACTCAAGTCATAAAGTTTATGACTTGAGTTAAAGGGATAGAAAAGTTAAAGGGATAGAAAATATTTTGGTTCATTTTGAAATTGAATCAAAAAAAAACTGGGGACACATGTCTCCGTATTGTTGCTCTTCATGATTCATTGACCTCATGTGTTTTGTGCTTCCTTTCATCAGACGATGTTGAACCTGATTCAGAAGAAGCTGCAGAGCAGAATGGTGAGTGGTGACCTCCTCATCCGCCTCACTACTACTGTTAGCCCCTAGCGCTCGTGACCAGTGTGTTGAGTCCCATGGCTTTGGTTGTCTCAGTGTGACCAGGTGATGGAGTTCTCCTGGAGCGCGCTGTGGAACATCACAGACGAGACGCCCGACAACTGCCAGATGTTCCTGAACTGCCGGGGCATGAGTCTCTTCCTGGAATGTCTAGAAGCAAGTGTCTTTTCATTTTTCCTCCATGCTTTTCTGCATTTGTTTGACTTGTTTACTAATACCCCCTTTTCCACCGGCATGTAACGGGTTCTATTCCGGTTTGCGCATCTAAATTTGAACCATTGAGAGCATTTCAACCAAATATTAATTGGTTTGGAACCATAAAGAATAACAGGTAACAGGTTGTTATCAAATAACAGGTTTCCCTTGACCTCAAGTGCGAGCCATGACCACATCAGTGGGTAATATTCTAGAGCTTGGGAAGAGAAAACGGAAAAAACTGTTTACTTCCGGTGGGCATTGTGCAACGCCTGTTTTTTGTTGCATCGTAGCTAGTTGACTCGCACACTGATCAAATGGTTCTTAATCAAGGTACTGAAATGCTGACCGTTCATGTCTACTTTGACTCTCTTGTTGTGACAGTTGACATTCAGCAAGAAATCCAGAAAAGGAAATCCATTCATGTTTCTATGTTTCTGTGTGTAATAAACAGACATAACTCATTCCTCATCCTTCCAGGAGTTTCCAGACAAGCAGGAGCTCCACCGTAACATGCTGGGGCTGTTGGGTAATGTGGCGGAGGTCCGAGCCCTGAGGCCACAGCTGCTCACCCCACAGTTCATCACCGTGTTCAGGTAGTGAAGGACCCCTTTAAGGACCCTTTTAAAGACCCTTTAAGAAAGTACTAGGATTTAACAACAAAAAAGACCTTAATATGATAGTGCTTAAAAATATTCTGTTATCGAAAGGAACAGAAGGTGAGCAAGATTATCTGAACACATTATTAATATCCCTTGGAATATTCTCTTTGGAGCGATATCAAAATCTATGTGTTTATATTCTCTCATGATATGGGGTCATGTGGGAGCCTGTATGTATAAAAGATCGATTTATCTTCATAAAGTGATGGACGTTGATGATTTTTCAATATGAGCATGATCTCACACGTAGGGCTGCTAGATTATGGAAAAAAATCATAATCACGATTATTTTGGTCAATATTGAAATCACGATTATTTTTGAGTTTGAAAACATTATGCATTTATTCAGCATTTCTCCACAAAAAAACACTTTAACTGTGAACTTGGAAATTTCCCCTTAAAAAAATATACAATCTTCAAAAAGAAAATGTTCAAAACCGAACTGAATGTACAAAAATGTATCCAGCTGTTCTATTTCGAGGCTGCCTATGAACCCATCTCCCCCACCCTTCACAGTAACCTGCTGGACAGCGAGGCGGACGGGATCGAGGTGTCCTACAACGCCTGCGGGGTCCTGTCCCACATCATGTTTGACGGGCCCGACGTGTGGGGCATGGAGGAGCCGCTGCGGGACACGGTCATGAACAAGATGCTGGACGCCATCCGCAGCTGGGACGTCACCTCCCGCCGCAACATCAACTACAGGTCAGAGGTCGCGCGAAGGGAGGCCAAGCCCATGTGTAGTTTTTTTGGGTTGTTTCACCTCATGATCCAGTTTGACGTTACAGACGTCTGGGCGGGGCTGCTTCCACCTCAACCTAACACTGTGGGCGTCAGTGTTGTGTTTTTTTCTGTTGCTTGCAACGGTCACACGGATTCCGTCAGCTTGTTTGAGGTCACCCCCTACAAAACACTGATTAGCTCGGGGAAAATTAACGCTGAGCTGAGTTTCACTCGAGCATCCGACTGAATTGCAGAAAACTATTTAAATATGGGTTTTGGGGTTTTGTTTGAAGTAACCTTTTTCATTATACAAGCAACAGGTCACAGGTCATTGTATCTGTGTCAAGTACTCTGCAATGCAGGCATTTTTAGGACCATTTCATGTAGATATGGTGTAAAATCCAGCCATGCATTGCACCCACTTACTGTTCACTCAATGCTTTTCTATCTGCTATGTGTTGCTCAGGTCTTTCGAGCCCATCCTGCGACTCTTACCTCAGGGTATCGCTCCAGTGAGCCAGCACTGGGCTACCTGGGCCCTCTTCAACCTAATATCTGTTTATCGTGAGTATACTAGACCCTTCATCACACATTTATTACAGCCCTTTTCAATTTTAATTATAGATTGCGTTGTTTATCTCTATATACTCAGGTCATAACGTGAGTAGAACTTCTCAATATTTATAACGCAATGACTTTATTTCAAGACGATATAAACGTCCTAAAGCAAAGCAAGCAAAAGCAACTACATTGTTGTGTTTACAATTGTGTTTCCCTCTCCAGCAAGTAAATACTGCCCCCTGCTGATAAAGGAGGGAGGAATAGCTCTTTTGGAGCAGGTTCTCGAACTGGACAGCTCCCATGATGACACCAAGGACATGGCAAGGTCAGCAATAAACTAAATAAACCAATGCAAATATTGGAACCTTTCACATTATGTCGAGCACATTCCAAGCTGCCATACTGGCACTTTTTCTCCACTAAACCCCCACTTTATTTTTCTTGAATAATAAAATCTGAGTGTGTGGTGCTCTTATTATTATTATTCATTTCAGTCAAAAACGACCCAGATGGTGGCTTGAAATGTGCCTGTTGAGCATCAGATCACATGATTGAAACCCAGATGGTTCTCTCTGTGGCTCAACACATTGGTTACACTTACATTCGTGTCAAAGGACACATTTCACCCATGGCCATTTCTTTTTTGTGTGTGTTTGTGCTGCAGAAAAGTAATGGAGCAATGTGAAAACTTCAAGGAGGAGCCCATGGAGATCAACCAGGGTCAGGAGGTAGCGAATGGACAGCAGGCCTAAGGGAGCCCGAAGCTGGGGGAACTCCCACCTCATTTCAAGCTAAACCAACATAGGAGCACTTCAGCAGGGCGAACAGGACTGTCAGACGTGTGCGTTTTTCTCTGTAGAGCAGAAGCATTCTGTGGACACCGAAATCACAAAGCTATTTGGATGGACACGTACCATGATGTGACTATTAGGGGTTTAAGATGTGCATGGTGTGTATTTGTGTGTGGGTGTGCTTATTTTTGCTGCACATGTACGTATATCTTCAACCGGGAGCAGTTTGTGTTGTGTGTGTGTGTGTGTGTGTGTAAGAGAGAGAGGGCTGCTCATTTGGATCTTCAACCGGGAGCAGTTTGTGTTGTGTGTGTGTGTGTAAGAGAGAGAGGGCTGCTCATTTGGATCTTCAACCGGGTGCAATTTGGAGCGGGGGGACGGTGTGTGTGTGTGTGTGTGTGTGTGTGTGTGTGTGTGTGTGTGTGTGTGTGTGTGTGTGTGTGTGTGTGTGTGTGTGTGTGTGTGTGTGTGTGTGCGCGCGCGCGCGCAAGACCGAGCTGCTCATGTTAATCTTTAAGGTGGAGCAATCTTGGGGTGTGTGTGTGAGCGTGTGTGTGAGATGGAGGAGAGAGAAAGTCAAAAAGAGGCGCTTACTTGGCATGGCGCTCAACTCCATGGCAACAGAAGCGGATCCTCCCCCCACTTCCCCCCCCCCCCCCCCCATCAGCTGTGTAGGAGGGCTCACGACCCCGTAGTCTGCAGCACCATCATTATTGCCACCCCATCAGCAGCCACGTCACACTCTCGGAGAAGCCCCCCACCTGTCCTCTTCATCTCTAGGAATGTGGAGCCCACCACTACACCCGTTTGGGGAGTATAAGCCGTTGTTTGGCCGGGTGCTGTCGGGAGTGGATGGGATGGAGGGTGGGCGGGTGTGATTGCAAGGGGCAACCACGCCCCGCCTTTTATTATTATTGTGATAGAGATGAGAAATGATGGCGTTGTTTGTGATATATGTAAATATTTCATGTACTGTCCCACCCTTTTTTTCCATGTGTGTATGGTTTATAATATAACTGTCAACTCTTGATTTTCATGACTATTTAAATTTATTTTGATTTTATTGACACTAAGGAATAAAATAAATAAGTGTAATCTAGTCATCTTAGACGGTCAACAAGGATCTTTTATACGACTAGTTCTCAATTAGGGTGAACCTAGCTTATATTTGCTAACATTGTACCTATGTTATTTTGTTGTTGTTACTGGCAGCAATACTGCAGAGCCCTGGAAAGCTAGTACAACACCTGAAATCTTTGATCGTTGCCATCTCAACAGTGAGAGAATTCGTTTGAAACGTATCTAAAATAAATACCCAAACCGAAATATCCTCATTATCCTTTACGGTCTCCTTGAACTACGTTTACAGTTGCATGGTCTACTAAATGTACATGTACATGTATGTCAACACAACTCAACACAAACTCACACATGCTAATTTTTCATTTTTCTTAAACCACAAAGGAAAAGCCCACAGTCAAACATGCGTATGGTACATTTCTACAGTTGCAGACTATATTTATATATAGTATATATATAGGCATTGTATGTGAGCTGAATTTGGATTCCATGTTTTAAATGTATGTTTAGAATTGATTCTGAAAGCACATATCTAACTGTCCTGCTCTTACAAACACACAGTTTGGCTCTACTGTTTGTATGGATGATTAATTTATTCATGGTTTCATTAGTTAGTTATTTTTGGCTAGTTATTTGGCTCATACCTACTATCTGCATAGAGAGATGAAGAAACTCTGTGCCAACAGTCAGGTATGTTATGGTCATATCGCTTTGATTGTAAGACATACACAACTGGTATTATAATATCAAAAAGCACCACCATTTAGGATTTAATTTTCCTTGGCTCTAAATTTAACTTTACCAACCACACCGTAGGAACTAATAGCTTCCATGTATTCTGAGCCTTCACATCTGCTTTAATATACACAGTAACAACATTGCATGCCAATACTTGAGGCTGGTGGGCTTAGTCAGCTGGGTCCATTCAGCACCATGGATAGCTCTTAAACGTGGGTTTGGTGCTATCCAAGGTTGGGACATTTCACTTGAGTTCTGAGAACACTAAACGGCTCTACATGAGCTAGCATTTAATACCTGCCTGTAGCAGGTATTAACAAACGACACAGTGAGAAAGCTGAGTTGAACTTCTAACATGTTGAATAGTAGTAAGAACTGTAAGAAAGAACTGAAATACAACTGTAAACTACATGTATTTAGTCTGATAATATAATGTCCTAGATGTCTTCCTCTGTTGAGAGAGATATCTTAAGTATGAGTCATCATAAATTCATGATATAGGCCCATATAAAAAAAAGATGCCCTATATTATTTTTAAATACACTGAAATGATATGCAACAATATTGGATGGACGCTTGAATGTGGGTGTTTATCGTGACCACATCGACATGCATACACTCACACGCAAGAAACACACACACACACACACACACACACACACACACACACACACGTGATGCCGTGGGTTTGGTTGTTGAGACGCAGCAGCAGCGGTCTCTTTAACGCCAGGGCAGATAGTCGATTGCCGAGTTCCATGGACAAGATTAAACCCTTCGAGCCTACATTAGCCACAACAATCGCTTCCTGATCAAGAGGATTCCCTTCAGTGGGGATACAATAACACATCCGTGAAGGTCCTCCGTATGCTTAGGCGGATACGATGGATTTCAATGTGAAGAAATTGGCGTCCGACGCGGGGGTGTTTTTCGGCCGAGCCGTTCAGGTAGGGCTTTCATATCTTCCATATCGCCGGGCTATAACGCCTATTCTCGGGTAATTGATTGTGATGCAGGGTAGCGGTGTGTGGTTGTAATGGTCGACGTAGGCCTGCACAGTAACTTCTTTAATAAATAAATAAAATATGTCGTTTTTGGAATTGTAGAAGAGTCTGGGTATTTCCAGTGCGTTGAAAACATTTGTCCCAGCGTAAGCCGATAAAGGTTTGTTAAGCCTATCTATTATTGATGGCTGTAGTCCAGTGTATCGACCATGTGACTGTCACCAGGAGACCGTCCAGTCCACTCTCCTTTCTCCCACTGAAGTTGCAAGACTGCCTTTAACGCTGCAGTCTATGCTTTTGTTTTTGCATTTCTCCTAGTAATGGACGGGAATGGGTCCTAATCTCTTGTCTGTTTTACATTTCCATCGTGTGGGTTGCTATTCTACTGGTAATTTTAACTCGCACCTTTTATTGTACGTCAGTAAAATGTTGATGAGTAAAATAATAAATAATAATAATAAAACAAGTCGCACCTATTGATTAAAGGTTGATGTGGTGGATTATAATTGCGTCAAGTTTATGTTTCATATTGAATCCAAGGAACAACCTCCCTAATGCATGGATGATGTGGCATTCTGTCGCACTACTAAAATAAATGCCATTAAGGGTCTATGAATCCCTGTGAGTGAGCTTTTGTAAAGCAACTAGTACAAACTAATACTTACTGTTGGTTTACACTGCTTTATACCATTACAACGTTTAAGTTGATCTTTCAGTGGTTCCTCGCTTTCTACCAGATCCCCACCCTTATCCCAGGCTTTAAACAGTGTCATGTTGAGTAATATTCCCCATGCAAACATCTAATACATGAGATAGCCTATCAAATTATACAGATATTTAACCATTTTGGAAATGCAGGTACGTTGGCTGTAGCTAGCTGATGGGGATAATAGGTAATGCATTGTCATATTCTATTGGCTCCGAGCAAATAGGCTCAATGCAGCTGAACGAGACAGTATTTAAGACGTCTCCACCCAGTTGATGGATAGATCAGCCTAAGGCTTTTAAAGGGTAACCAACATCACACCAGCTAGTAAAATAGGCACCCTTTAAAAATATTAGATTAGATGACATCATTCTATGTTGTCTGTGTTTGTTTTTTTACCCATAAAGACATTTAAACAATCTGCATCCTTTCACTGGATCAGTCACTATCATCCTTCCTAAATCTGTCTCATGCCACAGGGATGTGAATAAATAACTACCTCCCACCCACATCTTCTTACAGATATTTTAGAGACGTGCTTCAAGTATTTCGAAGGAATGACTCTGTGACAAACCTTTGTCGTTCCATCGGGTCTGTTGAGTGCTTTAGCCACTTATGATGTCATTTATATAATTGTACAGCTGGAGCAGTACAAAAGCTCTTGTCAAAATGCATTGAATATGAATGAAATCCAGATTTCTTTTGACCCGGGCAATTAGCTACTTAGGGAAAGTGGGCAATTAATGCATAAACAAAAATATCAGAAAAAATATATTTAATCTATAATCTGCCGATCACAATGAAGAATCGCAATCACAGTTTTGGGCAAAAATATCACAATAGAGTCCTTGACGTAAGTTCATACATCATAACACTGAATAAACAACTTTACCGTTTAAAAACTGACCATTGCTAATAGATCCTAAATGAATATCCCACCTACTGAAAAATGCTACATTTATTAATTTGTCAATGAATAAAAATCGGTCGCCTAAAAAGACCTTATGTTGACCGGCCCCATTATATATCCCAAAGAAAATGTTCTACCTTTGCTGGAATTATGTTGACCTTATTATTCTTTAACACATGATGGCAAGTTGGGGTGCATCCCTTACTTTTTGAAACGCGTTCCCTTTTGCTTGAGGCTCCGTGCTGTAGGTGTGTGAAGTGAGCGTCGTCCCTCTTCTTTCCTCCAGTTCACAGAAGAGAAGCTGGGCCAGGCCGAGAAGACAGAGCTCGACACACACCTGGAGAACCTGATCACCCGCGCCGACAACACCAAGAACTGGACCGAGAAGATCTTCAGACAGACGGAGGTGCTCTTGCAACCCAATCCGAGTAAGTCTGTTTCGTTTCATGCTTCAAGGGAAAGAAATATTGATTTGCAATTGCATTGAAATGTTCATGCAGGAAAATGCATTAAAAGTATGAGCGTTGCTCTTCGACTGCACAACTAATTATTTATGATGAAATAGGTGTTTGGGTTAAAGAGGTTGTACTAAACCTAGGGGATTCATTATTTTACTCATGTACATGCTTTCAGAAATGAATGTATCTGCTTGTATTTGTGTGCTATTTTATATAGCATTCAGTACAATTGTTCTTTGCTATCTTCCTTCAGTGGTTTTAATTTCTTCAGGAAGTGTTTAAAAACATGACTCTTGGCAAACTTACTAAATAACCACTATGCTAAACTCAATCTCTTCAAGCTCCACTATGTAACTTTTTACTGCACATTTTTGCTTCAAGTCAAACGTATGTAAGCCAGCAGATTTCTATAAAATAAAAGCAATCCATCCACTACTCAATCAACCCAGGAAATCATGCTCTCTTATCTAATTTGGCCAGACACAAAAGATTCTCTCCTCACCAGGGCCAAAGACAAATTTGCTACTTGCTACATTTGTGTTTTTGGAGTTCTTCATGTCGACAACATCACTGTCGGGCCCAAGAGCCATTGCTCTCTGGTGCTGCTAGGCTAACTCTGACCATGAGATGTTGCTAGTGTGCAAAGTTACATAGTGTCTCTTTAATCAAAACATGGTGAGCATGGTGATATGTATGTATATACGTGTCACATGGAGGTCTCTGTTGGATGGACGTGTCTTAATGTTTAACCCAGATTTCTTTCACCCTTCACGCTCCAGTTGACCATACTGGTAAGTCAGTGTCTCATTTGTCCTGTCTTATCAGCTCCATGAGGAGACAGTGTGCCGGAACATTCTCACAGCCCTTCCACATCTCACACTATCCTCCCTTGTTTTTCTAGTCTGCTGATAGCCACAGAATAGTATGTCAAAAGACGCCTTGTTCATTCACATTTAACTTGTCCACTGAATCACACAAGTCTTTAGTTGTATTCAAACTATTGACCACAATGATTGAGGCCATATTCTAAATTCCAAAAGTTATGATTTTGAGTGGTTTGGTGGGGTTTTAGTTCTGAAACTAGTTGACTCTTATCAGACTACGAGATGCTGAACTCCTGCACTCCTAAAACTTGTATTTGTACCAGTGGAAATTAATGTGAATGAAAGTGTCTACTACTAATTTTGTACTCAAAATTGCTTAGCGCAATATGATGTATCAATCTGAAGGGAGGTTTATTAAAAAGATGATCATCATCATCTGTGGCCCTGTTTACATGTTACATTATCAGTGTGTGTTCGTCATTGAGAACAATGTTCATAATGGCCTTTTGTCTGTCGGAGCTGCTGTCAGCGATTTCTGCTCTCCCCACTGTGTTTTGATTGAGTCTGAATCACAACAAAGTGGGACATTGCTGATAGCAGCTTTAATTGATCATGCATGGAGTTCCTATTGGAATGTCCATGACATTTTGGAATCGGATGTGATTTACCCATAAAAGGAATTTGTCTAGGTATGTTGGTGCAAGGAAAAAAAAAGCTAAATAAAACTTAACTGTAAGAAAAAAAATATTACAAATGTACACAAAATAAATGTTGATTCTCAGAGTGTGCACAAAGTGGGGATAAGGTGTGGACCAGACCACACCGTGCGCACCAATACACCCATACAGCCGTCCATGACCCCGTCTTGGATCCGTATCATTCATCACTATTTCATCCCCCACCCTGTATTGAAGGCAAAACAAATATGTGTGAAGTTAACTTAAAGGGAGGGTAGGCAATATAAGTAAGCAAGTTTTGATAGTATACCAACTGGAAAAAACCCACCCTTCCCTCGAGCCTCCAATCAGCCACTAACCCAAAACATGTGACTAGCTTGCTAGCTTTAGCAATAGCTCTGCCTGGACTAATTGACTAAGACTCCGGTCATGAGTTCAATGAGTTCACGTAGGTAGACAGACGTGTAGAATTGTAATTGGACAGGCTTACTACAGGCCTGCAACAGCCAAAGATACTGTGTTTTTGTGTGGATGAGAGGATGAGATTTTTTTTTTTTTAACAAATATTGCTTCTAAACTAAATTTCCTACCCTGTGTGTGTGTGTGTGTGTGTGTGTGTGTGTGTGTGTGTGTGTGTGTGTGTGTGTGTGTGTGTGTGTGTGTGTGTGTGTGTGTGTGTGTGTGTGTGTGTGTGTGTGTGTGTGTGTGTGTGTGTGTGTGTGTGTTCTAGTATACTACCACTAGAATTTCAATGTATGAGAATATCTTAATTGCTCATCATGTGATAAAAAAAATAATGCAAGTGTATGAAATGCAATAATCAGTCTGAATTTAAATGGCACTTTGTTATTATATGTAATAGCCTTTCAACTCGATTTCAATATCTATCCATTTGTGACATCACAATTCTCCAACCATATGTTTGATGGAAATATCATCTGCCCTGGGCTGTCCATCATAGGTCTGATCCAACACTCCCGCTTCTGATGTCACAAATGGATAGATTTCACACCTGCTTGTATTAGGCAATTTATTTTTCTTACGAACAATCAATAATTAATTGTTCCATTGAAGCCTGATATCCGAGTGAAACCAAAGCCTTGTTTTTTATCACAACTAGAAGCTGGGTAATGGTCAACAGAAAGGAATTTAAGAATTAGAATACTGTCAACAAATGTGCTCATGTTGAGGAGTTCAAACCCAAAGATGGAAACACCATATACCTTTTTGGATGTTCTAAATATTATTTTCAACATTTAAATAGTTTTCATCTATCAATGGCGATACTTGTTATTGTGACTTTTCATCTTTTTTTTCTCTCTTTTTACTGATCTTCTTGTTAAAATCTATCTCCTACCACCCAGAAAAAGAAAATCCATGTGATATTGTATCACTTAATGTGATCCATACTATTGATTCAAGTCGTCAGATGTACACACATCTCTCTGCTTAACATTTTCGAGTGGATTACATCTTGTCCAATATATCTTCATTAAATGAAGATAAATAAATTTTATCTTCATTCAATGACGTTGTGCTTTGCTCTATCTTTTCCCCTTGGGATCCACAGGTGCCCGCATCGAAGAGTTCTTCTATGAGAAGCTAGACAAGAAGGTCCCGTGCCGGGTCACCAATGGAGAGCTCCTGGGCCAGTACATGCTGGAGGCCTCCCGGGACTTTGGTCCTGAGACCCCCTATGGTCAGTGCAGCCCGTGTCTCCGTCAGGCTGAAGCCATGCTTACCATGCACTATGGAAGTCCAAGTGACCGCTCCAATCATTCAACACGAGACACACTTGGGAAAGGAAACACAAACGTTCCCAAACCCGCAAGTGTGTCCTACTCAATGTGCAATTTTCATATCTTCATATTTCCTATTTTGCCTTTATGTGCAATAGCCCAGCATTTGAATAGCAGTACAGTTGTTCTATAGTATGCCCATTTCTATGTGCATAAATGTACATATTTTTCCTTTGTTTTCGCCTTTATTTATTTTTGGCGTTTCAGTTTTATTTCGGTCTCTATTTTCTAAATGTTCTATCTTTAGCAGAGCAATATCAGGACAGTAACAATTTCCCCAGGATGAATAAATTACTCTGAAACTGAATCTGTGTGTGTGTGTGTGTGTGTGTGTGTGTGTGTGTGTGTGTGTGTGTGTGTGTGTGTGTGTGTGTGTGTGTGTGTGTGTGTGTGTGTGTGTGTGTGTGTGTGTGTGTGTGTGTGTGTGTGCAGGCAGCACCCTCAGCACAGTCGGCGAGTACCAGAGGAGACTTGGGGGGGCAGAGAGGGAGTTCCTGCTCACCTCTTCCATGAACTTCCTCACACCGCTACGCAACTTCCTGGAAGGAGACTGGAAGACCATATCAGTGAGTACTGCTAGGCCGGCCCCCCCTTCTGTTTAACGCACCGCTGACCCACTGAAATGAAGAGACGGCCAACATTAAGTACTATAGAGGTCATGAAAATGAGGGATTTACCTCCATTAAATCACATTCATTATACTATATACTATACATCTGCCCATGCATTCATTGGTATAATACCCTTCTTGTGTTTTCCCAACTTAATATCATTTGCATTAACGTTTATTATTAGACATTTTTTTATATTAAAAAAACTACTAATCGATACATAAAAATTGTGAAATTATCTGTAACATGTTTGTATGTTTTTCGGCCCACGGCTGAGTTTACCTTTTGGTCCATAGCACCTAAAGTTTTGTATTTTCTTTGTTTTGTTCCGTCACTCAACCATTGATAGATTATGATAACTGGGGGCCCACAGTTTGTGTACTGTACATTCAGCAGTTATAATCAACACACACCCTGACTGAGATTTGCTTGTATTTGTCAGAAAGAGAAGCGACTACTGGAGAACCGACGGCTGGACCTGGACATCTGTAAAGCCAGGGTGAAGAAATCCAAGCAGGCCGAGGCCAAAGCTGCGGTGAGTTTTTTTTAAAATATACAGTATATACTAATTGATTGACACATGTTCCTGCAAACCGTGTCATCTTGCCTTGTGGAACCAATCCACTGAGAAGCACGTCATAGGAGCAGGAATAATGTGTGCATGTGTGCAGCCACTAATCATGCATGTATACTTCATCATACTTCAATTTTCAATGCCCCTGCATACTTATTGTAATTTTATATTTTAATATATTTTATTGTATTGTCTTTCTGTTGTCTTGTTCATCATTTGTAATGGCAACAATCTCCCTATGGCCTACTTTTTAAACCATATTTGGAATCTCATTGTCTATATTTGGGGTGTCTAGATTGTCGGAGTGTCATGGATGATCGTATTGGTGATGATGATGTATACTCACTCCTGTGCTGTCATGTTCTCAGACTGCTCCAGATTTTCAAGAGACGAGGCCTCGCAACTACGTGCTGTCTGCCAGCGCATCAGCGGTAAGACACCTTTGAGACGTCTTCTGAGTACACACACACACACACGCACACGCACACACTTTTTAGTGCGTTCTCACACATCTAGTGTGTTCTCCCTCACACACTCTTCTCGGTGTGCCCGTAAGGGTGACAAACACAACGCTCAAGCATCAGAATGTACCGTCAAGAAGAAATAAATAAAATGAATGAATGCCGACAAGTAGGATTGGTTGTCACTTTGAACAAAATAGCTTGAATTTCCTGTAACTGATGAAGCACCTTTTTTATAAGTAACTATTTAAATCGATTTGTTTTTCAACTCTGGACCTAATACAAAAATGGAAATTGATGGTGCCTTCCAAAATAAAACCTGATGAGAATGATGTCACGTCAATAGGGCTCACTGTACGTGTCATTTACTGGAATTTTGAAATGTCAGCGTTGGGATAATAACCAAAAAAGGTCAGTAGCAGCCTTCATGAAGGTATACTGGTTATAAATGAATTCTGCACTCACTCATAATCAGAAAGTTTGAGGGCTTTAGTTGAGTTAGCAGTGCGAGGTCCAGGCCCTGTTGTGTAATTGTGACGTGTTGCTTCCTTCCTGCGGGCCCCATGCCTTGCTCACAGCTGCAGAGCAAGGAGGGTTGGGATTTTGCTGACTCCAGTGTTTCGGAGATCGAGAAGGTTGTCCGCCTTTGTGATGGCAAACAATGAACCGCCATAGCTCCTAGCTCCCCGTTTTGTCCCCTCCCGGTGTGTGTGTGTGTGTGTGTGTGTGTGTGTGTGTGTGTGTGTGTGTGTGTGTGTGTGTGTGTGTGTGTGTGTGTGTGTGTGTGTGTGTGTGTGTGTGTGTGTGTGTGTGTGTGTGTGTGAGCATGCGTGCTTTGTGTGTGATAAGAGAGAATTGAATTAACATTAAAGGCAGAAGTAAGATAATCTATGGTGATGTAAGGGTAAACACACTTACAACTATTTCAATACAAATAAATATAAATTTGATCAAGATAGACAATTTTTCACCTGCTTAAAAAAAACTGGTGGGTCATGAAGGGGTTACCTTTGTTTAACTTTTCAGCAGGGTTTGTATTGTGCATTGATGCATAGATTTCACCCCATTACTTTCTACCCCCATCTACAGGTGCATCACAAATGTGCATCAGAATTCTCCTTCTTATATTATCAGTTTAACATTTCTTCTTAGATTCAATTAAATCGTAAGTAACAAACTTTTATAAATAAGAAGAAGAATTAATTAATTAAGGAATTAATGAACAAAGAAATCTGTTAGCGAATCGCTGAGTGGCAATTTAGCACGGGCTACGCTACGACACAAAGCTTGGCATGTTAGCTGATCAGCTATCACAGTGTTCTAAGACGTCGTCCTACTGCCTTAAATCCATCATTCATGTTGTGTGCCTAGAAACCCCGTGTGGAAATGTTGACATCTCATAATTTTGTCGTGTGTTTAGCTCTATAGTGCATACATACGATCTGCCAGATTAATGTGAGACTGGATCCTGACTTTATATATTTTTCTGTTTTCCCCACTGCATCTCTTAGCTGCTGAGTGAGGAAGTGGACAAAGTAAGTATGTGACAGTCTCCTAGGTTAGGGGATGTCTCATCCCTGGGAGTGTTGGCAAGAAGGTTTACTGCACATCCCCGTTATTAATTTATCTTCTTGTGTTGTGATCTCTCTCCCTTCCTCCCTTTAATTATTTCTGTCCTTCTTGTCTTCCTTCTGTCGTTCTGTCTTTCCTTGATGTTTTCCTTTTTTCTTTCTCGCTGTCTTTCCTTTCTTCTTCTTTCCTCCTTTCCTCTCTCCTCTCCCCTCCTCCTTTCCTCTCTCCTCTTCCTTTCCTCTCCTCCTCCTTTCCTATCTCCTCTCCTCCTCCCTCCTCCTTTCCTATATCCCCTCCTCCTCCCTCCTCCTTTCCTCTCTCCTCTCCTCCTCCCTCCTCCTTTCCTCTCTCCTCTCCTCCTCCCTCCTTCCTCCTCCCTCCTCCTTCCCTCTCCTCCCTCCTCCTCCCTCCTCCTTCCCTCTCCCCTCCTCCTCTCCTCCCCTCCTCCTTTCCTCTCTCTCCTCTCCTCCTCCCACCAGGCAGAGCATGAGCTCCGTGTTGCCCAGACGGAGTTTGACCGTCAGGCGGAGGTCACCAGACTGCTGCTGGAGGGCATCAGCAGCACACACGTGAGTCCGTGGCGATCCAGGCTGCCTCTGGTCCCCCCCCTCACGTACCAGCCGGCCCGCCTCCGCACTCCTGAATGTCATGCTGGGGAGTTTTCAAAATGAATCCAAAAGTCTGGACGGGACGAAGACAAACGTTGTATTCTTTATGTTCAATGAGGTTTCAGTTTGACCAATGTTCCTTTAGTCAAGACAGATGGGGTCTCCATGGAGACAGGAAATCAGAATTTCACAAATAATTTCTGACCAGTCACACACAATGTTCACATTGCCTTTCACTGCAGAGATTTTGACAAGTTGCTAAATACTTGATTCCTTGTTAAATCTATTAGGGGGGCAGTCCCAACTCTTTTCCTCAGTGCAAGTTTGAAAGCATATATGAATTCCTTAATGCTATTTGTAGAAATCAAAGATCTCTCTCTCTCTCCCCAGTTGAACCACTTGCGTTGTCTGCACGAGTTTGCCGAAGCTCAGGCCAAATACTACGCCCAGTGTCATCAGTTCATGCTGGAGCTTCAGAAGGAGCTCAACGGGTCAGTATTCACCGCTCGGCCAGACTTGAGGCGATTAGAATGACGGCTGGTGTAGTTACAATGTATGGATTACATTTAGATTCACTTACAGAGCAACGTTTTCTTTGTGCGGTAGCCACTCAAAGCTCAGCTCCCCCAAGTAGGCGAAAGGCACTAGAAGTGTTTTAAGCAATGGTGGGTTTAAGTGAATGCCCGTCCATCTGTGCATTGATGCATCTCAACTGCTTGCGGTTACCGTCTGCCGTCCACTCCTCTGAATGTTTGGCAAACCCTCAAGAAATTCTCCCATCTGCTTTATTTACTTTATTTATTTAGTTCGTCCAAAAGGGCTTTTGAAATCGTTTGAAGTCCACTGCTGTTATGCATTAGCTAAAAACCAGCGAAACCCCAACATTGGTGTTGAGGCCACAGACGATGCAGGCCTTTTTTCTCTTTACCTCTTCACCTGCTACCTTGGATATGTTTTTCGCTAGTCTACCAAGAGTCCAGGACATTAAGGGACATTTAATTAAAGTGAAGCTCAGCGTTTTATTTTTATTTTTTTCTTTGTCTGGACAAATAGTCTAAATGGTCTGTTGATTAAGTAAGGCAGCGTCTACGAGCCCAAAGTAAAAGTTGAAGGAACACATCTTATTTGACGCGATGCCGATGGCTGTTGACGGTGGAGCTGAAGAGTAAAAGACTAAAAATAAGAAAAGTAATAATAGACGCATAAATTCTATCTATCTATTATCTCTCCATCCATCTGTCTCTATCTCTTCTATATTGTAGCCCTTAAAAGCAGTTGTTTTGCTCATTTTCTTCCTTGCACTTTTTTGAGGTACATCTTCATTGTTGAACTTTGAACAAAAGCGTCGGCTAAATAAATGTTGTGTAATGTTACGACAACTCTGACCTCTTTCCCCCCCCCATCCCCCACCCACCCCCAGGACGTCCGCCACGGCCGCCCCCTCCTCCTCGGCCGCCGCAGCGTCAGCCGCGCCCCCCCGGCCCGACAGCGTGGCCATCGAGGACATGATCCTGCCGGCCACCGGCACCAGGAAGGCCCGGGTGCTGTACGACTACGACGCCCACGACTCCAGCGAGCTGTCCCTCCTGGCCGACGAGGTACGGCAGCGCCCTCCCGGACGCGCACGGTTTACACAGAGCCCCCCTTTCCACCAACACAGAACAGGGGCCCCATATTTAAAGGTCCCATGACATGCCACCAGGTGTGAGCGGGATTAGCCGTTCCAAGCCGTTTTGAACGGCACACCTGGTGGCATGTCATGGGACTTTTAACAGGAGAATTCGAGAGTTTGTCACATATTTTAGCATTTTCATGCTTTATTGTGTGAGATAGAGAGGAAGATATGGGAGATAGAGGGGAGGACATGCAACAAAGGAACTGAGCCTATATGGTACGCGCTTTAATCCGGCGAGCCACCGGGGCGCCTCGACCCAAAATAAGCCTAGAAGTCGGTTCCCGGCTCGAACCGAAAGATAGCAGAAACGCCCCTCCCCCCCCATCCCACGTTGATGATGCATCATTGCTTACAATGGAACCGGTTCATCAAGCACAGCTAATCAGATGGAACAGGGGCTAATGGAATCATTAGGCATCATTAGGCAGGTGCCAACACTGTAGAGTGACTTTCGTTAACATAAAGTCATTCATGAGCCATTCACAAGTAGTTTGTGAATGGTGAATTCATATAATTGTTTTATTACTTATAACATTATAGATGTTTGAAATTAATTGGTTCATTATTAGCGGTTGGTATGTAAATAAATACTTGTCTTCTCAACCATAAACATTTTGCAGCACCTAAGCTAAAGTTTCAGCATATTCCAGTATATTTCGAATTAAATGCATTGCCTGATGCCTAAATGGCTTAGTGATTATTTAATCATGTTTCATCAAAACTTGTGACTTGCCCATTAATGAGTTACTTTAAAGTGTTATCGACACTTTTAGCTACAGAAAGCATTCCATGAAATTGTTGTAGCTGCAACAACAAAAAACGTATAGTGCTGCCAAACCTAGGCCTGGAGTGCAGAGTAGCCACAAAGCGATCAGAAATACCTGTGGGGTATTCCACAAAGCCGGTTTTATCACTTACCCAGCTAAGTTAACCCAGGGTTAGCGGCAACCCTAGGTTTTCCGTTCCAAAATGAACACGGTATGTAAGTTGCTATAGAAACATATGCTCTCAATCAAACCTGGTCGGAGCAGGTTTTGCACAGGTTAAGTTTGGGAGATAACCCGGTTTTGCTCAGGGTATTTAAACCCACGTTTATCGCAGCTTTCACGTGTTCACAATGGCATGCCCTTTTGACGAGAGGCCTGTTGATATCGGAGCGCAAATAATTTGTGCAATTGACAGAGAGAGATTAATTAGACCACGGCTCGACATATTGTCCTTTCTGGATGACTTTTTGCTGGAGAGATATCGTTTTTCACATTCTTTGATCTATTTAAATAGCCTTCTCCAACCCTACATTGCAAATGTTACCAATCGTGGATCTGCCCTCGGTTCACTACAAACAATTTGCATAGCTTTCAGTTTTTTTGCGACTGGTAGCTTTTTGTACAGTGTAGGAGATGCTGAGCACATAGGCAAAGCTACCGTCTGCCGCTCAGTGCGTAAAGTCTGTCTTGGGCTGAAGCGGTTGTTGCGTAACTTCATCGTTTTTCCAGGCCATAAACCCACGAGAAGCATTAAAATGGAGTTTCACCAACTTGCAGGTCAGCCTTTAAGTGTTCGGACTTTAAGTGTTCCCAAATGGCACCGAAATTATCCTTGTTGACTTTTCATCTGGGTGTTATATTTCAGGATTCCCTAATGTAATTGGGTGCATTGATGGCACACATCCAATGTGAGCAATACATTTCAACAGGGTGCGTTGCATTATGAACATATCATAGACCTCATATAATTGTTGTGCTTGTCCAAGATAGCTCAAAGTTTGTATTTGATCGCAGGGCAATTCGATGGGGATCTCCTAGTAGATCGAGGGTATCCATGCCTACCGACGCTCATCACCCCGTACCCTAATCCCGCTCCTGGACCACAGACAACATTTAACCTGGCACACAGCAGAACCCGCGTTAAGATTGAAAATACATTCGGGATATTGAAGTCCAGATTCCAATGCCTACGTGGACTAAGAGTTTGTCCGGAACGGGCATGCAATGTAATTGTTGCATGCGCCTCCACAATATAGCCACTCTGCACAAAGAGATGCCTCCCCCCTTTGACCCGTTCCTTGAGGAGGAACACATTCCGCAAATGGTTGTAAGGGCTGGACAAAGGATGCGAGACCACATTTGCAGAAATAATTTTCAATTAAAAAAAAAAACGCGCACGTGAACGCGCACAACCCTGTGTTAACCAAACCTGTGTTGATTGAACTAATTCATAACCGGTGCTGTGGAACTGACAGCTCTGGGTTAGTCGGCACAGGGTCAATCAACCTAGAGTTCAGCGTTAACTCTGTGTTTGTTAAACCTCCGTTCTTGGAATACCCCACTGGTCATTTATCATACGTGTTTATTGGTGCAAGCAGTGACCGTAGGTATCTTGCATCAAAGTGCTTTCTAAAGTTCCTCAACAATTTCTAAAGTTCCACAACTCAGTCAGGTGCCTTCTAGACAAACGATGACATCACTATAGCCATCAATATGGTCTGAACCGTAGTCACTGGACTTACCCTTAGATTAGCAAAGGGCCATCCTGTTTTACATGCATGCTCCTGTATTTCTCAAAATATGAGTATGAAGCTGATGTTCAACTTCCAAAGATTGTTCTGCATGTTCAATCTTTTCTCAACTTATTAATTCATTAGTATTTGATGAAATGTTTTGTTAAAATTTTCTTTGCACAGGTTATCACTGTGTACACTGTTCCTGGCATGGATCCTGATTGGCTGGTCGGCGAGAAGGGAAACCAGAAGGGCAAAGTTCCAGTCACCTACCTGGAGTTGCTGAGCTAATGGACACGCACTCACACACATACACACGTGCACACACACGCACATGCAGACATAGACGCACACATACAAACACATACACACACACACACACACACACACACACACACACACACACACACACACACACACACACACACACACACACACACACACACACACACACACACACACACACACACACACACGTACGTGCATAAATGTCTACCTGTTGCTAAATACTGTGCATCATGCACACCAAGGTTTAGTCGAAGTTGAAGCCTGCTGTTACGGAAAGGTTAATTAAATTGGTGAACATAGACTCCTCATGTCTAGTAAAGTGTGTGTGATGTTAGAAACAAGTGTCACGGTGAGATTTGGATTGGTAAATGAACGTTTCTAGTCGGTGTAGATTGTATTAGTGGATCATTGGATTGGTGATAGTGTTGGCAGTTTGTTGTAAACTACAGGTTAAATAGGAATTAAAGCCTGATGAGAATAACATAGAATATTGAATTTAGAATAAAGAACATAGAATACATAAAGAACCAGCCTATTGCATTGGTTATATATTTATGTATTCTAGATATATATACAATAGAAATATCAAATATTTGCCTAGAAACTGGTATTGCGTTCATTTGACCATCATTTGTGTTTTCCCAAATGACATCTAATTCAATGAAATAGTCACAGGAATTGACAGTGTAGTGTAATTATATGGTTGATTATTTTAAGGACCAATTTGAACAGCTGTCGAGCGTTGCCCCATACACGCCGTACAGAACAGAGGTGTGGCAATACAGGCTGTGTCTTAACCGCTGTATCCTTCTGTGTTCTTCTGTGTTGCGTCTCTGCGGTGTTCAACCAAAATACAAATCAAAACGTCACCAAGGGCTGAAGGTTCCCAAAGGTTTTTCTTTTAAACACATTTCACGATAGAGGACAGGTCCAGATCAGGATTAGTGCTGTCAACATGTTACAGACCGGATCAGAACACTACAACAGCCTTGAGTGATTGCACAAGGAGGGAGGGGAGGGGGACATGATTGTAGGGAGGAGAGGGGAACATTATTGAGAGTCTGGCTTCAGTCAGGAGACAGATATATTCTTAGACTTCAAAATAGAAATGCTGCAATATTTGATTTGATTGATATTTCAAAAGTTACAATAGTTAATATATTATTATAATGTATTGGAAGGATATTATTATTATTATTATGTTATTATTATGTCTAACTTGATTTAGTGTAGACATTCACTGGCTAAGATGAGGCTGGCAAACAAATATGACCTATGAATAAACAATATATATATAAAATAACGGCAATATCAATTTGACTAATATATAATGGCATAATGCGTGAAGTTGCCTTGTAGTCTATGTGGCATGTTTGTGTTTCTCTCCCACGCTGTCTCCATAACACGCGTCTTTACTTCTGGAGGGTTTATAAGTCAATGCCCAAGAGTCCGATGGCTGCTTTTAGCAGAAAGGCCAGTGAGAGATTAGCGGTATTCGTCATTTTAACACTGTTTGGCATCTGAAGGTTTGCTATGACCGCATTGTACACCTCGCGTTACATTTGGTTTTCGCTGTGCGGTTAACGTTTTCCGAAGATTAACGGCGTACGATAATAAGTGGGTAATTTGAACGTGAGCGCTTCGGACATTGTAGTGCACTACTTTAATGTTTAAGTTGAATGTCTTATTTATGTTCAGTATGTATTTCATGAGGTTATCATATGAGAGGAAAGTGTGTGAGAAAAAGGGAGCAGGAGATGGGAAACATGTGTTTTTTTTGTTTTTGCACAATACCTTGAAGTTGATCCCCAAGTCACCCGGATGTGTCCAGTCAATGTTTTTTTTTTTTTTTTTTTAATACTTGAACTGTACTTCAAAGTTTTTGTTCCCTTTTGGTCAACATTGAAAATTGAGTTTACTGTTCTTAAAATTCTCTTGTATGCGGAGATTCCTTATTACGATTGTGAAAAGGAATAGCCATTTTTATTTATTTTATCCTAAGTCATTCTGTTGTCCTGTTTGTTTGTGTGTGTGTGTGTGTAACTATCTCTGCCTGCTCTTCCTTGTAATGTCCTTCAAGCCTAAGTTAACTCGATGTGCGCATTATGTCTGTTGCCTTTTTAAATGTGTTTCACAGCAGGTATTTGAACTTTAGAAAGGATCAAATATCTCCAAATTGTGGTTTTACTGGAAGGCACTGCATATTCTCTCTGGTTTGATGTGCAATAAAAATGCATGTGTGATATTGCAGTTGAGTTCTGGTTTGAATTTTCTTCAACTGAGTGCATGAAGGCAAAAACCGCATAGTTAAATAATCTGCTGACAACAGCTATTTGTGGTTCCCATTCAGGGGCGTCAATGGGGCTGGATCAGAATGCATCATGAGATTTTCTGTTGGTGATGCTGTGGCATCATAGGAGGATTTTGAGTTGTTGATGTTAAAATGTAAATGGTGTGCTACAGATGTTAATGTCTGTTGATGCCTGTGCCTTAGCTTTTGGTGAATTGACCCCAATGTCCACTCTGCTCAAAATGATCTCTTGGCTTTCCATTTCACACACAACACAATTGTCAAATGAGATAAGCTATCTATTTCAATTGATCTATAGATATCTATATAGATGGCCTACATTGCATTACAGCTCTATTTTCAAGCAACAATCCTTATTACTTGGCATGACAACATTTAACCTTTAGCAGACGTTAAAAAAGGCAAGAAGTTGAGAAACAAAGAGTTTCTCTTAATTCCCCAACATAATTCAGTGTATAAAGACCAGTGTTTTTGTTCCATATGTCTATTTGCCCAATATATCCTTCAGTGTTAATTGAATTTAGCTTGGAAGCAGAACTTGCTTTCACCTACTGGATCAGAAATGTCCTACCTTTGGCTAATCTTCAGCTTTTTTACTCCTGCTTATAGTGACAGCCCAGTCTGGTGTAGGCCTACACTAATGGACCACCGCTTGTTGGACCAGACTATAAAACACACCTGTCTAATCTATACCCTAATGTATTACGTAGCGTCTGATCTGCCCATGCGTCCTGCCATACAGCTAGGGAATGATTGGTTGGTTGTGATATATATCGCGAAGAGCCCAGACCACTAAAACAGATCCTCTCTTCGGACGATGGTGCATGCTGGTTTGTGAATAGTCTGAATTTGTACTTGGATCAGTAACAACCAAATAAATGCTCAGACAACATAGGGTCCAGGCCCCTGTGGTACCCCTGCCCTCAGTCGGTAACCAAAGCTTTGATCATCTGCATACAGAATCACGGATTGCGACTTATGGTGCTATCCATTTGTTTGGTACGCCCACCATCCCAGTCGGATCTCCCAGCTTTCTTGCGGCATTGATGCATTGCAGCATTGAGGCACGCCTCCTTTTCTTTGGGGATATCAGAGCCCACACTCCCTACTTCTTGGATTCATCCACTATTTTTCAGACCAATAAAACATCACCATTTGTGCAGCAAATGCTTAGACCATAATAGAAAAAGAAAATAATATAGTGATCATAAAATGGTCAGGAAGAGGATTCAATTTTCTTTAAATGTGGGTGGATGACACCGAATTAAGGTAAACAAATGGCCAACGCAGATGTAGGTCATTCAGTAAGCATGGTCCTTTTAATCTGGCTTTTTTTTGTACTAGTAAAAAGATACATGTCTGGAAATGAAAGGCAAAACATTTTGACACCTGGATAGAAAATGTATAAGCCTATACAAATTCTGAAGTCTTCATATACACGAGTCAAACGTCTGCATGTAACACTTAGAATAACCCTTGATATGAGATGCCGGTTTGCCGTCCCCTCATGTAAACAATGGACAACATTTTCATCACAGACATGTTTTTTTTTTTTTTTGATCCAATGCTTTGATTGGCTATTGAGTCACAACCAAAAGGTGGTGAACCTTCCATTGCAAAAAGGTTCAACGTGAAACCCAACACCTTTAAGGCTTTCTGCTGCAAAACTCTTTAGTCTGAGCTAACTTTGGGAACAAGCTCACAAGTAAACAAGCCAACATTATCCGTTACCAACTTTAACATGCATCAAATAGTTAACAGTCCTTCTCGTCTGTTTCTCCATGTACGTACATTTGCACCGTGTTTGCGATCAGATTGCAGTAAAAGCTGGCTAAGGCAAGGGAGAAGAAAGGCACAATACATCAACAGATATGAGCTCCGCCTGATGCGTTTAAACTATCTCTTGTTTTTTTGCAACCGTCGAGTGTATGTACACCGTCATACTGTTAAGGGTGACACATTATACCACCAGGTGTGAGTGTGATTAGCCGTTAACGAGCCGTTTTCTGAAAATCGGCCTCTTCTGACATCACAAGTGGGCGTGTCCACCTAGATGTGTGCAGGATAGATCAGTCTACCAGCCTCCCCAGTGGACTGTAGCGAACGTTGCTCGTCGCTCATCGATCCGTCACACATCTAGGTGGACGCGCCCACTTGTGATGTCAGAAGAGGCAGATTTTCAGAAAACGGCTCGTTAACGGCTAACCACACTCACACCTGGTGGCATAATAGGTCACCTTTAATTGGTATCACCGGGGTCCCCCAGGAGGAGATCCACACCGAGGGCCTACTTGCTGTGGTCCTTGACCCACTCGCACAGGCGGGCGCGGTACGCCGGCGGGCTGACGGTGGAGAAGCTGCGGCCGGGGTAGCGCAGCCGCTTCCACCAGTGCTCCAGCCGCTTGCGCAGGCCGTACACCGTGAAGATGTCGATGATGCCCACGAAGTAGCGCTGCTCGGGCCCGTCGATCACGTGCAGCGGGTTCTTGAAGTTGGGCAGCAGCCGGCGGTTGTGGGCCAGGAACTCGTCCATCTCTGTGCCCCCGCCGCCCGGGGTGGAGTCCCCCCCCCCCTCCCCTGAGTCACTGGCCCGGGAGCGGTGGCGGATGCGTCCCGCCGGCCACTTCCTGACGTGGTAGCCATCCGTCTCCGAGGAGGAGGAGGAGGCGGTGGGTGGGGAGCAGGGGGAGCCGTCCTCCGGGACGGTCCCGGGGACCGCCGGGGCGGAGCCAGGGTGCAGGGGGCTGGAGCCCGGCGTCACAGACCTACCGGGACGAGAGGAGACTTATGGATCCCTGGATGTGTTCCAGCAGCACAGTGCACAACCGGACAGGAGGATTTAAGAACACGAGTGAGGATCGACGCCACGCAGGCCTAAGAAGACCAATGGGTCCAAAACGACGCTTAAGGCTTAGCTATGACTACTCAAGGGCGGTTTATGGACCCGTTACGTCCTTGCGGACCCTCCTTGCGTCCACCGCAAGGGCCTGACGTGCGCCTCCCAAAAATTGCAACCTTCCGTCGAGGCGACGCAGCAGCAAGGGCTGCGATTGGTCCGCTCACTAAAACCCGACGCAGAACCAAAACAGGTTCACGGCTGCGTTGCAGCGTCTGTGTGATCATTGCGTTGCGTCGACGTGGAACCATAATTGAGCCTTTACTCTTGTGCACAAGTACATAGAAGGCAGTGACCGCCTATGGCTTGTGGCACATTAGAGATACTGAACACACCGGCCTCTCTTCTGTCTACTACTCTCTCTACTAGGCCCCGTGGACGCTCACATTTAGTGTCCTCGCGCACTAAATGTTAGCATCCACCGGCGTCATGTCACAAAAATGTACATGCAACACACATTTATTTACCCTATACAAAAAGACACTGACCGATTGCCCTAGCGATAGCAACAAACAATGTGCTCGAGACTCAATCGGGTGCGATTAGCCTATGCGTTCACTGCCATTTAGAATCTGTTTGAAGGGTTTTAGGGCAGCAACTCCTGGCCCACAGGTTAGGGAGCCCAGGCGTGGATGGGGCGTACTTCTTGGCCCTGATGATGAGGGAGCCGAAGGAGCCGCGGGGGCGCTCGTCGTTGTGCAGCGGCTGGTGGGCCAGCAGGAGGCTGTAGTCCAGCACGTTGAGCTGCCGCAGGAAGTGGGTGTCGATCTCCACCTGGCACAGGAGCCAGGGCCGCTGCTGGTCTGCGCACACGTAAGACAAACACACACTAGTGAATAACTTCTTGTGTTCGAGCCTCTCCCCCGGCCTGTGTGCCCTTGAGCAAGATGCTTAAATCCTCGTCATTAATAAAAAGGCACTGGGTTCGAGTCCCGCCATCCCAGGCCATCTCTGAGCACTCCTCAGCATCATTAACAACGTGCATAACTATTATATCATATGACTGCATAGCTCATTGCATAAAGCTTACTGCTGTCTTGTCACAAGAATGTCATTGTCCAGAATGACCCTTTGGATATAGTGAGCCTTTTTAACCCTAACCCTAACACTTGACTATTCATTCATATGCATGCTTTAACAACCAAGACATGAACAGGGAACCAGCGTTTCATTTCCTTACCCAGATCGATGTACTGGTCCTGGAAGTTGAGGTCTTTGAGAACCACGATGACCTGGTGGTCCTCAGGAGACGGGTCCGTCCAGCGACTCACCTCACAGCCCTTGATGTCATACCTGACACCACCACAACACACTCCATTTGAAGGGGCTGCACGTAAGGTTTTAACAGCTAGGAATCAAGGGTCAATTGTTAGAAATGCCAAAGCCATCCGTCAGCTATTAGCGGGTGAAATGATAATAATGAGTTGACAGCGCCTGCCTCTTTAGCACACTATTTACATTTTATAGACCACTTCTGGCCAATCAGGGCATCTCTTCCCTGATAGGTTTGGAGGAATCCCATCTTTGCTGTTGATCACAGGTGTTTGAACACTTCTCAATGTTTCTAAATGCTTTTTTGGTTGTTTATTTTCAAAGTCTTCCTCTTGCTCCATTTTCTGAGCTCTCACGCATTACAAGATTTACCAGCAAAAACATCAACAAAGGAAACAAACATCACATTGCATCATTTCATAGGTATTTTGGAAATGTTTCAAGTATCAATAATGAATTGTACCCTTGAGGACAGAAGGCCGGTTATCGATAACCACCAGATGGCACTGTCAAATGCTTCCACCCTCCTGATATTATGAGCAGTCTCTTCTTCTGGACGTTCAGACAAAATCAATAGAATGCAGTGCGGATTTCACTTTGGCGAGTTGTGTGGTTGAGTTAAAATAAAGGTTACTTGTGGATTCCTCTATAGAAAGAGCAGGACACCTTACCATAACGGATGTATATGAACAGGCTTTTTGTTGATTGAAATAACCATGGTAGTGTCCTTGTCAAGAGTCTACTGTTTATAGAACATTGTCTTCCCCCCCGCCCCTTGCGGTTGAGTGTTCAATACTTTATGTAACACAGAACCAGGGGTTTATATTGTCTGTCATCGTGCGATTTGTGATACGTAGCAAAGTCTCACCTTGCAATGATTCTGTCATCTGGATAGAAAACACTTTGCATGACAATAAAGTATTTCTAGGAAGGAAAACAGAAGAATGTATTTTTACTGGAACAGGAAAACATCTCTTGATCAAAACTGCTGCAGTTCATAAAGGTGTGAATTACCTCTTTTTGGTGTGGGATTTTGATCTTGTGAACACCTTCAAGAGAAAGAATTATGATTCAGTTTCTTATTAACATAAAGGTGTGATAATAAACTGTTCACATGGATGGATGGATGTTCTACCGAGGAACTTGACCAGCAGTGAGTGGGGGTATTTTCTCAGGTGTTCCATGTAGATCTTCAGGTTGTCCAGAAGAAATCGTATCTCCCTCTTATTTTGGGTCTTCAAAAAAAATCGTTTATCATTTCTAAAAAGTAAAGACAAATCACCAGAATCATCCCAGTCAATAAAATTAGTATTCTTGGTAAATACATGTTAATTTAACGTAACTGTTGTTTCCGTGTCTGTCAATAGCATGGTAAAGCTCCTATACTCAACTCCTATACTCTGAATGACTATGAATGGCAAGCTCCTATACTTGACTTACTTCCTCTATGACGTCATCAGCATGTGTGTGTATGTGTGTGTGTGTGTGTGACTTACTTCCTCTATGACGTCATCAGCATGGCTATGTATCTGTCTGTGTGTCTGTGTGTGTATGTCTGTCAATAGCATGGTATAGCTTCTATGCTTGACTGAATTTGACTTGAATGGCCAGCTCCTATACTTGACTTACTTCCTCCTGAAATCATCAGAGGGTGTGTGTGTGTGTGTGTGTGTGTGTGTGTGTGTGTGTGTGTGTGTGTGTGTGTGTGTGTGTGTGTGTGTGTGTGTGTGTGTGTGTGTGTGTGTGTGTGTGTGTGTGTGTGTCACATCATCCGTCGCGACCCACGTGAGGAAGAAGTCTGCCTTGCTCTTGGAGTTACTGATGAACTGGAGGTAGCTGCTGGCGGAGCACAGAGAGAGCTGGTATTCCCTCTCCGTCATTCCCAGCGCGCTCCGGAAGCTGGCGAACACGTGGCCCGCATACGTTTGGAGCGTAAAATCCTAAACGGGAAGGAAGGCAATATATTAGGCATGACCCCACAGTATAGAACAGAACAAGGGATTTAGTGGTTTGGATTTGTCTGTGACCTACCTTATGGATTTGTGTGTCTTTCATTTTGAAATCTTCATCGCTTTGAATATTCTGAAATACAGAAAATGGGAATAAGCAAGCCCAACTTGGGTTGTTAAAGCCCCTTCTAGCTAGGAAACAAAACATGCTTTCTTTGGTAGTTAGTTCAAACTTGAATATGTCACAAAAGTGTGTGTGTGTGTGTGTGTGTGTGTGTGTGTGTGTGTGTGTGTGTGTGTGTGAGACAACACAGGCACACAGTGATGCATTGACCTGCTGAGGCAGCAGACTGCGGATACTGAGTAGGATTAGCGTTCCCACATGGCGGTGTGTACAACTACCTTGTGACTCCTCATTCACCACCACTCCAATGGCAGTTATTCATGCTTTGTGTTTAAGGAAGCCTTTCCCCACTTTATTTTTACTTAGTAGGGCTCTACAATTAAATGGAAGGCTAATGAATAAAAGGCGATTTTATCTATTTTCATCCTTGATAGAAAGGGAAATTCTATGATTGCAATGTGTAAAAAAAGTCATTAAATGATATATTCATCAATGTTGTTTTTTGTGGGGTGAGTTACCTTTATATTGACAATTTTGATGCAAACATGGAAGAAAAATAATAAATAAATATATTTCATTTAAAAAGCAAGCAGTATGTGTAGCAGGGTCAAATTCTTGCTCTCGTCTGGTCTGTTCTATTCTACTCTCTCTCTCTCTCTCCATCCCTCAATTTCTATACCTCCAGCGGCTTTGAGGGTGAAAACGTATGGCAGCATACAGAGCCGCGACCCACCGTAGGCGGGGTGTCTATGGTGCTCTGGATGGCTGCGGCTAGGCCGTCCTTCATCATGCAAGTGAGGCCGTGGAACTCGTGCTGGGGATCGATCGGAAACAAGCCGAGCATCTTCCACTGTTGCCTCAGACCCCCCCACCGCTTCCTCCGCCTCGTCTTCACAGTGGCCGAGGGTTGACGGGGCCCCCCGGACAGCCCCTTCAGCGACCCGTACATCTCCGTCTAGGACCCAAAGAAAACTGAATCAAACCACAAAGTTGTAGCCTATAGACATAAAGGGATCTGTTGAGGAGGTTGAGGTGGACATATAATTGCAATGACACTCGAAGATATACCAAAAAGCATGAAAGGAGTATGTTAGGTGATACATAATGAACACCTGGTGCAGACTCACCCACACCCACACTCACTCACACACCCACCCGTCTTCCATGTCTCAAAAGGAAGGAACAAGAAAATGCATTTCCTGCAGAAAATCCAGTGATTGCTGTTGTGTTAAGAGGTTAAAAATATGTTTAATGAAGCTACACAGATAAGGACGTAAAGAAATGTTCAATAGCTTAAGTCAAATTTGTTAATGGAGTAAACAATGTTAACATACAAACCATTTCAATAAACAAATGAAAGGGTAAGAGATAAACAAGTAGCTCAACTAAAGTGATAAAGATTGCACTGTGAATAGAAGTGTAATTGTCTTCTAGGGGTATCAGCAATGATTTTTGGATCAAATGTTTAGCCTAATGAGTTTACTAGATTCAAAAGTATAGATTAGCTAAACATAAGTGATACAGTCCAAAACTATTTAAAAGGGAGGTTGATAAGGAGAGCAATATGAATGTCATATTGTTGTGAAATAAGGGCATAAAAGTAATTGGGCAGAATAATTTAAGGGCCTGGTAGTATTGCTGTTATTGGCATGCAGGGGGCATGACAGCAATTTGTAGGCTATACCGGTAGTTTAAAGAAAAAAAGTTTATTAGTACATTAGCATTTAGCTTCTACCGGAAGCAGATAATCAGCCTTTGAGAAGAATCTAGCCTCAAACCACAAAACCTTCGCAAAAACTATAAGTACGGAGATTTACTTTGACACGATCAGGATCCCGCAATAATAAGTGGGTTGGATGTATGATGTCCACGTTATACATACATAATTGAGTATACATCAAGTGCTTACAGACTGCATTTTCTACTACTTAACCAACTGGTCGATAGTTTTTAGGTAAATAGACAGGGTGGTTAATCAGGATTTGTGTGTTAATCAAATTATTGTCATTATATATACGTGTGTGTGTGTGTGTGTGTGTGTGTGTGTGTGTGTGTGTGTGTGTGTGTGTGTTAGGGTTAATATACATACAATTGGATAAGAGGTATAGATGTAAATACCTATAGAAGGCTGTCCACAGTCTACCATCACCCTTAGTTGGAATTCAAAAGGGAGAGTTAAGTTACTTTCCTATGTCAAACATTATCAAATTCAACTAGACATCGCCGCATGTGCATTTCTGAAGAAATTGCGTTTGGATGCATGAGCCAACTCGTGTACGCAAAATTCCGTGAGCATGCTAAAATGCTAATGCTAGCAAGGCTAATGAACGGACACGGGAGGTTTAAAGTATCTACCTGTGCCACTGAAGCGGACTTGTGATTGATCGAATAAGGGGGGTAATTGATTTTGTTTGATTGCTGGTTACAGCGCCCCTGTCGGCAAAGCGGTATTTTGTGGAGACTGATGCGCTGTTTCTATACGTGTACCAACTTTTACAACTTTAAAACTTTTTTTCCCCTATTGACTTCCATTATAAAAAGCTGGAAGTCAATAGGGATTGACAACTGCAACAGTGGTAATTTACCCTGTGGCGTCATTTGTTTATACGGCTATAGCCATCAACGCAAAACTTTCCACATTACCTAAGGGGGATATGGGCCCACCAAGTAATTTATCTCTGGGGTGTACGATGGTAAGAAGCATATGTATTGGTTTGGTTTTGATACCTAAAAAACTATAGGAGAAGATAATTACTGAGAATGAGGCAGGATACAAATAATAAGAAAAGATGATGATATAACAATACTGTGGCTTGCTTTACAACCACACGAAGAAGAATCATGATAACAGTGCGGTCTGCTTTGTAACCACACTAATGGACACATGATAACAATGTTGTGGCTTGCTTTGCAGCATGAAAGGTGAAAACAGAATGGTTTGGAGATTTTCTATATGAAACATGTTTAATCTGCTGCCAACCATTCATAACGTGATGATCAGGTTTCTATTTTGCATGGATTTGCATGGATAAGTGAGTTGAATGTAAAATATACAGTTGGTTGTGTGTGTGTGTGTGTGTGTGTGTGTGTGTGTGTGTGTGTGTGTGTGTGTGTGTGTGTGTGTGTGTGTGTGTGTGTGTGTGCGCGTGTTAGCTACCACTCCCTCTACTGTGAAGTGATGCTGCTTACGTTCACCAAAGATGTCCGATTGAACCAAAATGAATTTCCCTCCACCTTTTCAATTGATTGTAAATCAAGAATCATGTTAAAAATCTAAAATCTAAAGTTAAAAAATAAAAATAGAAAATGTTTCATAATAATCAATCATAGGCCCACTACAATAAACATACTTTCCGCTTGTTTCACCACTTCACTTTCGGGATGTTCTAAAATAAAGATAGGACAACTTCCCTGACATGAATGTGAGGTTTAACCGAGTAAGCGGTGCTGCCCGTTGATGAAAACAGCGCAAGAAATGTAGGCAACAATAGCGTATATAACTACTACATAACACAACTAGTCCCATCATTATGGCTTTATTCAATCTTCGTATAATCTAAATGTATGGTTCTATTGATCTGAGATAATGTAATAAGGCCTTACCTCCATCTGGCCAGTTGCAGTCCGCTATCCCCTCTAGTGAAAACAGCGCATGCCCCCCTTCCTAGGTCGCGGTGTCAAACGGTCCTCTCCGAGTGACGGTGCAACTGGCACCAGCAACGATGGGCGCGGAGCCTAGCACTGACTGCACGACACAGGGCAATAGCCTAATTTCTATAACCACTAGGGGGCGCCAATGTACGTGGGTCGTGGTTAAGAAATAAGAGTATATAGGTTATGTATGCCATTTGGTGGAATAGGTTATATCCAAAGGAGTGCAAGAAATGTAAGGCAACAATAGCGTATATAACTACTACTCATATACTCATTAGAGTTTATGACCACGTGTTGTCCATATACTCTAGTAATGGCTCTACCAGACGGGACAGCATTTGGATTATAGCGTATGTGGTTACAAAACCTGATAGGCCTAATGGAACTTCCTCTTCTGAACTGGAAAATCTATATATTCATCCAACCCATTTTCTCAAATGAATTGAACACACAATGTCTACTTTAGTTAAGTAATTTTCCGAGTTTATTGGTGCAATAGCCAGTCCTCATCTTACCACAACAATCAACAAATCAGTACCCTGTACACTACCGCCAGTGGCGAGGCTAACTTGACCCTCAGGTTTCCAGTGGTTTGGAGACACATGATTGTACGTTGGTAGGAAAAAAAAACATTAATGCTAATGGTCATTGTCAAAAACTTTTTCAATATTTTATTTTACATGTAGAATCAAATACATTCGGCCTTAGGTTAAAATGAGTCTGAACTTAGTTAGGAAAAACTAAACATAAACAATGTATATAAATCACTACAAACTTTACCCCTGGGCCTTTTCAAATGTGCTAACCTGGTGTGAGTTTTCCTGAATTCAGTTTGTTAAATAATTCTGATATTTAGGCTGGTTATTGTAGCTTGCAATTGGAAATTACTGACTAGGTCTAGCTAGCAGTCTGTTTACTATACATCTTCCATAAATATATCATCGCAACTAACCTATCCTCAATACAACCTCCTAATGCATCACAGAATTCCAGGTGTAGAATCTGAGGATGACCAAACCCATTTTCAACCCAAATTCATTATCAACATGAGTGTTTGAGAGTAGAGTCCAACACACATGCAACATGTCCATGGAAAGCGCAGACGTTGCAGGGGCTGTTCCTGAATGACAACTGGAATGAACGTGGCTGTAGCAGATGAGGTTCCAACAGAGCGCTGCGGTAGACAAGGCAAATATTCCAATGTTCAGCCCAGGTTCTGCAGTACCACATCTAGTCCACTTTCTTCGGCTTGCGATTCTTCAGCATGACAACCCCGACAAAGGCCCCTTTTGACAAAACGTGGCAAGAAGTTAAAAAGAAGGACAATGCCAGTCTGGTGATCAAACCAAATACTACAAATTTTCTCTTGAGGACGTACATTTGGAAAAAATGTAAGGTTTGCAATTTAAATTGGTTTGATTGTTTTAAATCTTAAATCAAAGTCAACATATTCCAAGATTACAATGTCAACTAAGTTTGAAGTGAAATGTGAATTGTGAGTACATGCACTCACCTATACAGAGCAGAACTACTAGAGCTGCAACGCCAGGTAGAATAACCGTGTATTCCCGGGGGAGGAAATACTGTTGTAGCACATGATCTGCATCTACAAAGGGCTGGAAGCAAAGTGCTATTGTTAGAATATCATGTTTATTTAAGTCACTTGTCATGACTCATTAATGTGCTGTGCTGTGTAAGTTGGCTGCCATCAAAAGGTTAAAAAAAGTCCCAAAGAAATTGGTCCTGTTGGGCTGACAGCATTTCATAGGTAAACCAAATTAATGTATGTGTATTATTTAACCTTTGTAACTAAAACCATAGGAAAGTCAGGGAGGGACCTCTGCTATTTGTAACAATAGTTCTGGTCCTTCAAAAGAGAGGTTTTGTTCTTGCAACAGCAATTTTTTTTTATATGGCCATGCAATATCAAATCAAATGATCATGGGAATATACATGCGGCAATATACCAAGCATACATTCAATGCGACAATGGGTGTAGTGCATCATTCTTAAAGATAAACTTTCACATCGCGTGTACTAACAACAAAGGAAACAAAGCTATGGGGGAGTGACCAAGGTGAAGAGTTTAGGATTGGCCATGGCTGAAGTCAGCCATGGCGGGAGAGACCAAGTCAATTTGCAATATGTAAAGTCTGCTCACAATCTGCACCTAAAATATTTCTTATCTATTTTTAGCAACATGGTTAAGGGCTAGAGCGGATTCTTTTGCTAACCTAATCTACTCTTAAAGCACGGTTTGCCACTATTAGAAATAGTGTTTCTCCTGCTGCCTTCATTCGCCCAGCCTTCAACCAGGACTACATGTCTGTCAATTCTTTCAGTCCTCTCTTCCTAAAGGATCTCACTGATTTAGTGCAATCTAGTAAAATGAATCCCCCTTCAAATCACATAAATATATATTATTGTTATATGATGTTCATTGGATTTACTAACTTACTTACTTAGATAGTTATCGATTCACGCAGCGTGTAGAATCTAAGATGAGTATAAAGTTAAAGACTTTAGAAAAAGAAATGCCACCTACCAGTACAATTACCCAAATAGAGTAATATGTAAACAACAGAAGGCTGAAGCCAACAAGGCTCGCACCGACTGCTTGGTCCGTCACTGTAGCCTAAAGAGACAACAAAGTCATATTAGTTGGACTGCGAATGAGTCATTGGGTCAAACGTAAAAGTATACAAGGTTGACATGTAACAAGTAAACCACCTTAACTAACGTTGCCTAGAAGCTTAACCTGCTTAGTCAGACACGTTGCACTATTACGGTGATGAGTTAACCACATAACGATTCATTATTAATTCACACATCTGCCGTACGGTAAAAATACATTTTTGGTTTATCAAGTACGAACAGGTATATTTTCATTGACCAAAAGGTGATTTCATGCTTTAAATGTCTTACCATTTGATAAAGCTAGTATTATTACGGATGTTGTTATTTCTTCTTCTATACCGTTGACGTTTATTTACCAACGCAACTACACCGCCCCCAACAGGTTAACTTAAAAATGATAACAAAGTCCAAGACATTTCCTACTACACAATATCTTATTTTAGTTACAAAACACAAACCATTGGATCAAAGAAACATGCTCGACATCAAAGTCATAATTTCTTCCAAAATGCTCTCCTCTGTGTTATAAACAGTTCTTAGACCGTTTAATATTACCATTACATGTGGCAGCCTTTGTATGCTGATTATAGTATTTTTGTGGAAAGGGACTTGTTTTCCCATTTTAATAGAAAAAAGTTTTATGATAATCTTCACCATTGGCTGACTGTTCAAGATTTAATACATTTCATGTAATAATTATGTTCTATAGCCATCTGATTCACATGACAATTTACATATATTTGCTATAAATGTGTAAATAATTGCAATCAATAATTTGAACAGTGTCATTATGTCAGCTTGCCCTAATTATCTTATATGAGGATGTATACATGTATATATGATCAAGAGGGAGGAATGTAGAATGTTGGTGTATTTTAGTGTCTCTGTTTTCACAATTCTTAGTGCAGGGACAGGCCAGTGCCTCTCTAACTGATACAATGTGATATTTCCAACAATCCTCCATTTGTTTATGCCCCTACAAGGACAAACCAACCAGGCCGTCTGGGACATAGCCAGGGCCATAAACCTTATCAAGGGAGAGACTGCTTCTGTTATTTTGTTATTCACTTTTTTAATGTTTAATACTTAACCCAAACCATTGGTTCGGTGAAAAGAGGGGGTCGACAGCCAAGGAGCACATCTGGAGACTGCTCCTCACCCACCTACACTATAGATTATTCAACCTAAGTCTGTACCTTGCTGTATTACATCCTGGAATAAACCATCTATTCTATCCTCTGATCCAACCTGTCAAGCTGCCTTGATTTCTACTTCAAGAATTACTACTACGATGAAAAGACGAAAGAAACAATTTATATATATTTTTTGAATTTGATTTAAAAATGTTTTATCCAAATAATATTCTATGGTCAGGTTATGATTATTATATTCACATGTTAAAAAAGCCCACAATGTAATTGAATGAGAACACTATTTATTATATACAAAACTAATTTAGCATTTTGAGTAAGCCTGCCCTATTTAAGAAAAGGCACATCCAAATCCTCAGTACATAAATCTACTCACTTTAAAAATGACCAATGAGAAGCAGCCTCAATGATTATAAATAAAATATTACAGATACATTTATACATTCAGTGTGATCGCTCTAAAATGAACTCCAACGCATTAATTCCATTTATATGGCTCATTTTAACAATTCAATATTCCACAATGCTAGACTTGACATAAAAAGCATGTCTCTATTACAGGACAGACTTTTAATAATCTAATTTTGAATAGATCCTGCGTGCCAAGTAATTTCTCTGTAAGTTATTGTATCAGTATTTATCAACAACATCACATGTTTTTAAATAAAGCAAAAAATATTTTGCAATTATAGTTACAGGCACATGGTTTATAGAAGCAGGTTGACAGGTAAAGGAAGTTCCTTTGACGTGATCCGACAGAAATAACATTGACAAATTGAATTTTAACTTTTTTAAATTGGAGATGTGACTCATCTTGTCACTTACAGCTTCACTTTCTTCAATAACACTGAGATTAAATCAATCATAATAATATTATGTCTTCAATTTCTTAGTTGAAATGTTGCTGTTACTTTAACTATGTTTTCAGAGTAATGATTTACACAATCATTGACATCTGGGAAGGGTACATTTATACTCACATGATCACATGAGCAAATGTATAAAAATAACTATTGTAGGGTGGAGGTTTATCATTTGTGGAGCATCTGTATGGATATATTGGGAAAAAGTAAAATAGGAGGCTACAGGACGAAATATAATAAATAAATAATAAACAAATATAAATAAACAAAAGGTCCAAAATGTCAAATAAAAGCATCTATACTAAGGATAGTTTTACAACACAACTTCAGAGTTATCTTATTTAAATGAATGATTTGCATTTTGCAAATTATTTGTTTCGCTCGACACTTGGCATCTCTATGCATCAAAGTTTTTTTTTATACTTTACCGTCATTGTTCTGTTTTTGATACTTGGCACAAATCCAATGCTACAGAGAGATCACAATATAAAAGTTGTTTTGTGGGTTTTACATAAAACAAGAGTAAAAAATACGGAGTATGTGCTGACGGACATATCTCATTATTTTTTCTCAGGTGTTCCAAGGGAAGGCAGTAACCCCGAACCCTCACCCTGTCTCTCTATCCTTACTAACACACACACACACACACACACACACACACACACACACACACACACACACACACACACACACACACACACACACACACACACACACACACACACACACACACACACACACGCAGAGTCTACTGTGTCTCTTCTGTTGGCTGTGGTGGGACAGGGCTTTTGGGCCTTGGCTGGTCTTCAGCTCCTGAGCCCTCTGCAGCAGCAGCTGGTGTTGCTGTTATTGTTGTGCCGGTGGCTGCTGCGCCACTGGAATTTGCCACCTCAGTCCCACTCTGCTGCAGAAACTTTCGCAGGTCCTTGAGTGCGGGCCGGAGCATCTGCACCAGGGCCAGCAGGGCTGCCTGGGTGCCTTCCAGAGCCTGGGCCTGCCGCTCCTGGGCGTAGGCCTGCGCCTCCTGGGAGCGCCGCATCATCTGCAGCAGCTCGTTCTGGCCCTCCATGTGCTGGGCGATCTGCCGGATGTGGACGTTGGTGACCCTCTGCTCCTGCAGCAGGCGGGCCGAGTTGAGGGCGATGCGGCTCTTGAGCTCCTGGGGCTTGGCCTGGCCCTGGGGGAGCGGTGGGGATGAGGGGGACAGCATCTCCACAGGGGCCTCCACCGCCGTCACCATGGTGGGGACGGGCTCGCCCACTATGGTGGTGCAGTACTCCTCCACGCCGGCCTCCTCAAGCGTGTGGTAGGTGGTCTCTGCCATCACAAGAACAACAACAACTAGGTGAGGGCCGAAGTAAGGATCATCAAGAAGTGTGTGAAAATATGGCTTATATGGCTTCCTATGTTGGTATGAGTATGACCATTAATCTTCATACAATTCATACAAAACAAGTCATACAATTATTGCCTGAACGTCACATAGTCATAACAGGACGGAATAGTGGAGAATGAAAATCCAATCACAAAAAACTTACCCGTCAGTGATTTTGATTCATCACAAACTGTTCCTGCACCAACTGGAAGAGCTGCATAGGAAGACAAAGCTATAAAACAACTTGGATCATGATTGATTCTAATTATCTAATACGACTCAGATGAAAGACATGCTCTATATAAACTTGTAGGTTGGCTATTCTGGCATCGACCAGTTACTCTTTTATAATCTATAATTATCTATATCTCTTAAACATGGAGTAAAAAGTTTGATCACTTACTCTCTGTTAATGTGACGGTTGCAGTACTCATTGTGACAGGTAAAGTTATTTCAGCATCCGAGTCCCCTGCTGGCAAATTGATAATAGTCGCTTCTCCCAAGAGGTTACAGATTCTCTGCTGCATAGCCGTGAGAATGACAGGAATAGGCGTGCATTCGGCCGAGGTCCCCTCAATAGCAGATCTGGCCTGGGCCACTTTTCGCCGAACTTCAGTCTTCATATCAGACCATTTCTTTTTAACCTCAGCCAACTCTCTTGGACAGGTGGTTACGGCGTTTACCTTTTTAAGAATTTCCACCCATGCGTTATTCTTTGCAATGTGGGTGACTCCCGCATTGAAATGGTTAACGAGAGTATGCTTTTGTTTCTCTATTTCCTCTACAATAATCTCTACCTCCCGCTCTGAAAAATTCATCTTTCTCTTTTTCGCAAGCGATGCCATAATTTAACTAATTCGTATTTTGAAAAGATAATTGTGCGTATTGTACGCAAAAATAGTAGGATTTACTCAATTGATGTGCGCAACGTAATGGCTTCCAGAATCGGCTTCTTCTTCCTACTAGCCGTATAGCCTACGTTAACTGTGCTTTTTAGCCCGCCTCATGATATGACATTGGTGGAACGGCCGGTAGTTGCTTCATGTTTTCTACTCTGATTGGCGGTACCAAACGGCCGTCATCGGCACACCAAGCAAACTATGGAAACACAGACGCCCGCCACCTTCCCCCAAACGGTTTTTAGGATATCCAAAGTAGTCTAGGCATATGTATATGGTATTAGGCCGATTTGTATGGCTGTAAAATGTCAGGTTAAAAAAGGGCACGCATTGTTTGCTTATATTAAAGCAGTCTCTATCGTCGTGTAGTCGTTTCTTAGAAAAGCCTGTGGTTCTTGGAAGTATTCAACTCTATTCTGCTATGCTATTTATTTATTTATTTGTAATTATTTGTCAAATAACATTTGAATACATAATACTTTTTAGAAAAACCTATATAACAGCACGTATACGTTTGAGAATTACGAATTATATAAAGCTATATCTATAGAGATATCCTCCTGTATCCTGCTCCAGCCTGAATCGTCCAGTTATCGCGATGTACCACGAGATCTGCGACCACGACGCCGGCGACCGACGTAACGTGGGTTAGTGAATGGAAAGTAGGGGTTGGATGATGTATCTCTAACCGGCACCGAATCTTTGACACTAACTAGTAATTCCACAGCTGCTGACATTGTATTGTTTTTCCGCGGTCTTTGAGGGGGCTTTTACTTTCGACACTGGACGATGGTTAATCCCTTATTTATCGCGTTAGAAACGTTAGGGATATATTACCTGTTCGGCTAGCTAGTCGTCGGCGTTACGGAGGAGGCTTGATGCCACGTTTTCATCTGGATATTAGTACCGTTAAGGTATAAACCAAGACAAACGCTTCAACTCACAAACTACCTGGTTTTACACGTCGAACTATTAGTTCATGCGTTGTGGAAGCGGCAGCTGACAATTTATCCTACTTACTGTATCACACGTCGACGCGCTTCGTGTTACCCGGCTCATTCAAATTAAAGCATGTAGAGACTTCTTAAATCATTACATATCTTGGGTTCGATCCCCAGTCGTGTGGATTAAGAAGGGAAAGTATTTAATCCCAAGGATGCACCAGAAAGGTTCTTTAATTTCTCCACTGTTGAACGGGGTCTTCTGCCAGTGCGATTCCTCAGAGTCTCACCGAGGAGCCAACCCGGGCGGTGTCGACGGGCATGCTGAGGAACATGATTGCACTTCCCCAACAAACCACCTACCGCCGGGCCAGTCTTTTGTGTCTGCTGGTGACACAGAAAACTGCCACTCGTTTCACCCGCATCCATGTGAGCTGTGCGGCGGGCCCGAGCAGGACCACAGGTTAAAGGTGCTGTTCCAAATCCTGGACGTCAACGGAGACGGTGGAATATGTGTCAACGACCTGTCAATCGGCCTGAAGAAGCTGGGAGTGCATCGCACGGAACATGAACTGATGGTAAGTGTGTCAGTATAATCGGCGACATCCATCACCATGAATGTGAAACTCAAATGTATCGCCTTTTTGTGTTGGACGTGACGTATTTTCTTTTTATTAAATGTTGCTTTTGCAACACACAATTCAGTATTTCCTTCTAGTTTAACAAGTTAGCATATTTAACAATTTGCAATGTTTTAACTGCATAAGCACTGCATATTTTTTAGTAATTTATTAACTTTCAAAATATATGCAGTGCCTGTTTAAAAAATGGTTATGGTTTGCATACGTAACTTCAGTGTACCAGATTGTTGTGTTCAACCAATATAGTGGATGGATGGGTGCAGTAACCTTTGCTAAATCTTTCTTTAGATATTATCTTACAAAAGGTTAGGTTTAAGTGTGGAGGCTAAAACTGGTTAGCGAAATATTCCTGCCACATTTGGTAGCATTTTTTTTTTTTTTTTAGTTGTAAAGTGTTAGTGCCATGTTAAATATGCTACATTTGGTGTATACAGTAATAAAGTAATAAAGATAAATATATTCGTTTGAATTTATATTATTTCACTGAACACTGCAGTTACAGCAAGTATCCACTACAAAAATAGTCCGAACCAATAACATTTATAACATTGTTGGGGGGCCTGGTTTACTTTTAAAGTGAATACTCCTTTACTTATTAAAATCTGAAGAAACCCGATCACATCTCTCCCTCACGTCCTGTTGTATTTCGACCTAGCAAGATGAGCCCTGCATGCCATTTCACTCTTTCAGTCTTAAGAGTTTAGGTACGGGGGCTGCGTTGGCAGGGTCAATGAGGTAAGAGTCTGGGAGGTGCTCCACAACATTGTGCCAACCGGCATATGTGCATCCTCCATCTTTGCCCTTCCAGGGGGATCTCCTGCTCGTGGAGAGGCTTGTTCTGCGGCTAGACGTTACTCACGCTGCCCCGCGGGGAGAAGCGGAGGAACGTGCACGGCTTGCAGACGCAGAGCTTACGGACTGATAAATGGCAGGTCTGCAATATATCACTTCACATCACATGACATCACTGTTGACCTGTGTTGGCCAAAGGGCTACCACCACCGTACCACGTTCTTTGAACCCTGGCAAAAGTGAAGCACAGGGGGAACGGCAGGCTGTTTCTTAGTAGCACATTGAAAGGGGCAAGTTTTGAGTCCACAACCTCCAATGTTGAAGCCAAGTAAATGTTGAGGTGATGTTTTAGGATGTGTTGTATGGGAATAAGATGAATAGGCAATGGGAGAAATACTAACATTTAGTCCTTCTGTCTTCGATTATAAAATAAAAATGGCTTGGCTTTAAGTCAAAGCCAGCAATGTATTTCAAACAGTTTGCCACTGTTAACTTGTGTATTTTATAGAACAACTGGTTAATAAATGAGCGTTAGGCTGTATGACCCAGACAGACAGAGACACACACCCACACACTAGTCCATTTGCGAGGATTAACTTATCCTCATGTCGTCAGTCAGAACAAATCCCCACGTGGGTGATTATGTTAATGGGTTTCTTTTCTTGGTACATTGGCTTATTAGTTTCTCTCGCTTTCTCTTTCTAAAATGTCTATCCTTTGGTGCTTCTCCTGGCTGGTACGATATGTTTAACCTCAAGTAATTTCTAATAGAAAATACATGCACCTGAACCTAGGACACCTTGGAGAGAAGGGGCTCAGCTGACTGCTGAGTCACCATGTCTGCTTATAAGTCAGACTACCAACAATTTGATTTATTTTAACTAAGCAATGGAGCTTAAAATTATTGTAATATCATAATTAACTAGTGGGCGTCTGCAAATTTTATTTGTTCAACGGTGTTACCCGGTGGATGCTCAATACTGTGCGTCATAGTGAAGGATGATGATGGAGAGAATAGCAGGGTGGGGGAGGAGGAGGAGGAGCAAATCATACGTCATTCAGCAGATTGGATGCCGTGGAACAGGAATGACGGAAGGGAATCCCTGTGCTTAGCCCCCCCAACACACACACACACACACACACACACACACACACACACACACACACACACACACACACACACACACACACACACACACACACACACACACACACACACACGCCTACAGAATGACGTGAAGATGAATCATGCACAGCTATCTTTGCTCCCATTGGCTGGGGTGAGTTGGATCTGGGATCTGCATCCTGACCTGCCAGTATGGGCGGTTGTGATTGGTCGAGGCAAGGCTGCAGTGAGGATGCAGTTTTCCCTGGGCTATTTTTTGCTGCATTACTCCGGCATGTGATAGACCCATTCTGCTGTCTGATTCCAGAATTACAGTATGATCCATATATATTATTGATATAATTATGGAGATATATTCTAGGTTAGCATTTGCGTTAGTTTCAATTAAAGTCACTCTGGAATAATTGCCGCTCAGACCGTCAGGGACATCTGTGGTCCCACTTCAGTGTGAGACAGGACAAGAGTGGCTGATGAGGAAACTAGCTCTCTTTTCTGAGGCAGACGCTCAGTAAGAAGTGGCATTGATTCTGTTGTCTCTTTCGGTTGTCCTCGGCTGACTTTCTATTCACAGTGCTTTTTGAGTTCATAACGGCAGGCCAGTTATTGCCAAGACTACTGTGGGCTGCGGTCTGGAGATGCTGCAGGGCATGATGGACTTTCTGTGGCGGAGATTCTTCGGTAGGACAGACAGTAACACTGTTGGAAGTGAGTTACCTGAAGACGAAAAGGCTGAGGCCACTGGAAACCACATGCAGGAAATTGGTCGTCCCCAAGAGAAGACCACCGACTCTTTAAGTAATGAAGAGCAGAAGGTTCCTCCAAAGAGGCCCACGGTATTAATTATGGTGGCCGCCCCTTTGGACTTCAAACAGGTAGCATTATATTGGTTAACCACTGTTGATGTTTGTCAGGTATTATGGCCATGTTATCATGGGACCAAAGATAGTGTTTCAAAGTACTTAGTCATTAGTACTTTCTTTACTTATGTAATGGCCATTTTATACATTCTTCCGAAGCAGGGAATGCTGTAGTAGTAAAAATGGAGACAAAAATGATAACAAGAACAGCAATCTGAATGCATGAAAACGTATTAGTAAGTTTGCAAGCTTGCTTTATCGCTCCATACAGTCGCACCCATCCTCATGTAGTTAGATAAAGTCTGCTTCTGCAAAGCTCTTGTGCTCTGTTCATCTGGCTAAACATTTGTCAGAATCTTTCTTTGCTGCAACTGGGATATGTGGTTAACTATAGGGTTTCTCAAAGTAATTTCTAAAAAGAGTTTTTGAACTCTTATTGTCACTCACGTACAACCTGGATATTTAATTTGGTGGTTTAGCTGATTCATCCTTGACCTCTATGCTCTGTTGTTCCAGGTCTGGAGATAATTCTACAAGTGACGCCATCTCCGTTTCCAGAGAAAACTTAAAAGCCTATGCACTTTGTATTTGCCTTTAGAAAAGGTTTTGCCTGTCTATATTGGCAGAACGTGGGCTATCAGTCTAACGTATGCTACAATGCACGCCGAGTGGCTGGCTGAGTCAACAATACACAGATGGTGGAACCTTCTGCCAATTGGCTTCATGTGTTTACAGCGCTTTTTCTTTCTTTCTGGGGAGCATTTGACACAATCCTCCACTTCTGTTAAGACTTTCTTGTATTGCTCAAATTTTCCTAAAAGGGCATAAGATGAGAAAACCAAGATTGTGCTTTGGACCCAAAGTCTCTGCCGTTAAGGACATTAAGCGTTCTGTGAAATATATGTTCACACAGGACGATAAACAAGTGGATTGCACCCAAAATATTTGGTAATCCAGGATTTTAAATGAGGTGATAGTGCTGATGGATCACGGGGACGTGCAGTTGTTGTTTGTGACTTGTTACACCATGTTATACTGTAGTTATATATTAGTTGTACCTTTCTTTTCTCCAACACAGTTGGAATATAACAGTTTAGCTGGATTTTCCGTGTTTATTCTTGGGTCGCTATGAGACTCCACCTGGGTGAAAATGTATGGGTGTCAAACGCCATCTCCCCTGTAGTTTAAATGTATCCCAGTTGAAATTTGCTACTTTCTTTTCAGAAAATAGTGAAAGCAGGAGATAAGGACCTGGACGGACAATTGGACTTTGCAGAGTTTGTGCACTATCTCAGGGACCATGAGAAGAAGCTCCGATTGGTTTTCAAGAGCCTCGACAAGAAGAATGATGGTAAACCAAAGCTCTCTCATTCTACACAATGTAATTCAACTTCCATTCAGTTGGTTGCAATCTGCAACCTCACCGCTAGATGCCACTAAATCCTACACACTGCACCTTTAACTATTGAATTGTCCTCAATACTGTTTTGCTGACGCGCTGCATGTGCAGGGAAATGTCCCCCTGGGGCCAAATAGACTTTATTCTATTGTAATGTTTTTTATTTTATTGTATTTGTCACAGGTCGCATCGACTCACAGGAGATCATGCAGTCTCTTCGTGACCTTGGAGTGAACATCTCAGAGCAACAGGCAGAGAAGATTCTCAAAAGGTGAAGCTGCTGCCTGTTCCGTTCACAACTCCCCCTTAACTAACAATGCTCACTTTGAATGAACCAATCAACTTAATCTCCTGATTCCGAAATGCCCAGGAACCATGTCTGGATCCATTGGTTTACACCTGCGAGTATACAGATCATGTAGCCAGGTGGACACAGTGGTGACATCTATGTTTAACAGACTATGTGGACAGTGGGGTTTACAGATTGTTTAACGCAGCGCATCTGTCATTATGTCTGCTGTTTCTGTGGTGTCCTTTACTTTCTGTGTTCTCCCTAAACTCACATCTGTCTGTGTATGTCTTTATCTCTTCGTTCTTCTCCCTTCTTCTCTTCTTGTTGCTGGTGTCAGAATAAGGAAGGGTCATGTCTGTGCTCCTATCATGTAGTAAGTAGTGGTCTCCATAGTCTGCCTGCTCCCGCCTGCCTCAAATGCCAGCCATTTATCAACAATCGAGTAGACCGTATCATATTTTCATTCTTTTTGACTCGATAATCCGAAATGTTGAGACAAGTGAGTCTGTGTTTGATTTCCTCTCCGGGCGTATTGGCGTTAACGTGCTCACTCAACACCAACACCAGCACAGACAAAGTAATTCATTCAGCAGCACAAGTGCATGGATCTATAAGCACGATGAGGTTTTGTCTGAGTTCAGTTTGAACCCGGGATGAACGAGACAACTCTGCATTACCAAAATAAACAAAACGTTAGACGGCACTCTCTGTTTTTTCTTCTTTTTAATTGATATGTTTCCCTCCTGTAGCATGGATAAGAACGGCACGATGACCATCGACTGGAATGAGTGGCGGGACTACCACCTCCTACACCCAGCGGACAACATCCCTGAGATCATCCTCTACTGGAAGCACTCCACGGTATGCTCAGGAGTCACGGCTGAAGCACCGTGACTCGCTCTGTCAAGTCAATGGCCGCTTTTAAATCATTGATTCGTCGATTCTATTCATCTTTCGAGAAAAAACGTTTCCCATTATTTATGGAATTTTATGCCCTGCTTTTTTTTTTGGAAGAAATGAATGGCATTCTTTGTTATTATTTAGGTCAAAATGACAAATATTTGTGATTCTATAACTCTTTTGACTGTTTTCTTGTGTCACAACCTACTTCCAGTTCCATGTTAGGTGTTTTTTTTCCCAGTCACGTCCACTCCCTACTTATACAGTAACCACAACAGTAATTAGTTATGCATTTACTGGTTACACAAGACTTAAGAGATTGCAGTCTGTTTTCAGATATATCTGTTTGACATGGAGATGTCACAATGCCGATTAACCAGAAAATACTATTATTAAGTATTATTAGTACAAGAAGAACCCAACACACATACTCATGGTGTGTGTTACGAAACAAACTTTGGTCACACCCCGGACTGAGTAACACACAGGCTGGAGATCAGGGCTTGCGTTAGAACAGTGTGATTAACCAACAATACTGCTCCTTTAGTTCACATCTTGGTTAATTTGGGTTTTTCATATCTCTTTATAGGTCCATGCCTGGACGCAGCATAATAAGTCACTGTTTGCCACCGCCATTATAAATATTGATAGTAGTGTTTCAGATACAGTTCTCCCGGGCTAGGGATGATGTGAAGATTGACTTTGAAAATCAACACCATCATATTCATATCTCAAATAATTTAATTCATGAAATGATCGTGAAATGTTTTCTTAATAGATTTTCGATGTTGGGGAGAGTTTGTTGGTGCCTGACGAGTTCACTGCGGAGGAGAAGCAAACGGGCATGTGGTGGCGACACCTAGTGGCCGGGGGTGGAGCAGGCGCAGTCTCCAGAACCTGTACTGCCCCACTTGATCGTCTCAAAGTACTCATGCAGGTAAAAATAAAAATACGTATATCTGAGTAATTCTGGGACTGTGGGACTAACCAAATTATATTTGTTTAACAGTAAAAATAGATCTGGGTTGTACAAAAACATACAACAAAAGAACAAAGTATAGAAGAATCAAACTAAATGTTGATTTCCCCCCCCACCCACCCACCAGGTGCACTCCTCCAAAAGCAACAGCATGCGCATCGCTGGGGGCTTCACCATCATGGTCCGGGAGGGCGGGTTCCGGTCTCTCTGGCGAGGGAACGGCATCAACATCATCAAGATAGTTCCAGAGACGGCCATCAAGTTCATGGCTTATGAGCAGGTGAGCGCAGGGCCAGACGGGGACGTGGAGCAAACCGGGGCTTCCAACCCACCGATCGGATGATGCATACTTCCCACAGCACACGTGCAATGTATTTATTTTGCTCACTAATATAGTGAGCAAAATAATACAGTCCAGGGTTTCCCACAGCACTTTACAGCTTAGGCGGCCGCCTAAGCAACCAACTCCTGCCGTCTTAACTACGTAGTGTAAATATAATAAATAAATAAATAATAAACACACTAAAGCGTGAGAGACGAGGAGTTTGGTCAAACGATTAGAAGGCTTCCCATGCGCCAACGATGCTCTGCCAAGGGTCCCAGCAGACCTCACTGAAACAGACCTTACTGGTCTACTGGGTGAAGCTCAATAGACCCAGACGTCCCTTTGAATAGCTTCTCTTGTTTATACTTTTGTTCATTAGTCCCTTGTTTGTACTTTTCATTCATTTGATTACATTTTTGCTATTTTCAATCATTTATACTGCGGGGATTGCCTGTATTGTGGTGGTCTGATGGGGGCTGTGGGCTCACAAAGTGGGAACAATTATTAGAATGTCTATTTTTCTCCAGATTAAGCGTTTGATTGGGAGTAACCAGGAGACGTTGGGCATTGCTGAGAGGCTGGTGGCCGGGTCTCTGGCTGGAGCCATCTCTCAGAGCACCATCTACCCCATGGAGGTAAGGACCTAGCTCGGCCCTGCTAACATCAGATAGCATGCCTGGAAGACTTGGTAATCACAAACAGTTATATTTATTTTTTAAGTAAACCTTAAGTAATCCCCAGTTTAGCATTAGAACTACTGTCCAGGGAATAAAAAATGTGATCTGAGGCCGTAAAAATGTAAAATGGTTTTAGAAAAAACCCAACGCATTGGCTTTGTTTGCACAAGCGTTTGGAATCTAATCGAGATTTGAAGACTGCTTAGAGATTGCGATGCAAAGAGATGTTTTTTTTGTCTAAACAGGTGGGATCGGTTGTACCAGGGATGTAGACAACCGTTGTCAAAACCACCTCCAGAGGTGATGTAAGCCACATTTAATCTAGATTGACGAGAGATTGGCTTTAGTCTAGACTGATGCTCTCGTGGAAGCATTGTCAGGTCAAATGCTTAGCTCACCCAATGTAAAGCAAGGGGGTGTCGTATTCAAATCTATCAGAAACATCGTAAGTCTGTACCGACCTCTTTAACAAGTCTACGAGTCGTAGATCTCGCATTTAATCTATTAAACACTGTCGCTACGTCACCGCCCATTTCCGGAGAGCGTTAAAAGCATTGATGTGGTACGACTCGGAAACCGGTATGTGTGTGCGCATATCAATCTGGAACAGAAAACGACTGTATTTCTCAGTATAACAACTTTATATATTTTAGTCAAAAATTACACATAACACCTGGTGGAACTCACTGAAAAAAGTGATTTGGGGGCTTATTAACCCTTTCATCTACTAAGTTTAATCTGTGATTGTGGAGGTTTGGGTTGAGGGTTCGGGTCTTTCTGATGATGGACGGAGTCACGGACTTTAACACTTGGCCTGTACACCTGGCTGATCCCTGGATGTAGCTATAAGTCTCGGTCATTTCTCTGACTAATATAGCTGGATTTCTGGGGCACCTATCCTAGATGGACGACTGTCCACGGCATTCTGACACGAGCCATATGAGCCACGGGTTCTGTCTGAAGTGTGTTCCTCCTCCTGCTCTCAGGTGCTGAAGACCCGCATGGCTCTGAGGAAGACGGGACAGTACCAGGGCATAGCGGACTGTGCCAAGCGCATCTTCTGCAATGAGGGGATGAGTGCATTCTACAAGGGCTACGTCCCCAACATGCTGGGCATCATCCCCTACGCCGGCATCGACCTGGCGGTCTACGAGGTGCGTGTCTCTCTAGGTCATGTCCGCTTTGAGTACTAATGATTTAGACCTAGTAACTGAGCATTCAATTACCAAAGGATTGTCATGACTGCAGAAGAAACAACCCCATTTAACTTTTTTCTTTTTCTTTCATATATATGTATATGTGTATATATATATATATATATATATATATATATATATATATATATACCACATTTTGGAATCAAAACTGGGTCGCTACGGGTGCATCGTCTGTGTCAGTGCCTTTGTGGTGAAAAAAATAAAAGTGGGTTTTTACTACTGGAAATGCATTGCCGGGCCTTGCGATGCGTTGCCGCGGAGGGTACCAGCATTAGCGGTGTGTGCCACTGAGCCGCCAGACTCTCCAGTTCACTCTCGTCTGTCCCCTCTCTCCACGTCGCTCCCTCCAGACCCTGAAGAACTGGTGGCTGCAGCGCTACGCCACGGACAGTGCCGACCCCGGGGTGTTTGTGCTGCTGGCGTGCTGCACCACCTCCAGCACGTGCGGGCAGCTGGCCAGCTACCCGCTGGCCCTGGTCCGGACCCGCATGCAGGCCCAAGGTCAGCCTCGTCTGTCACCCCTCCACCGCATTGGGGGAGGCTGCGTCTTCTGTTCCTCAGTAGATATCAAAGTGGTCCACTTTGGTTTGCTCCCCTACACAATGCATTCTCCCATTTTTGTGATCATTTGTGATTTAAGTTGATTGAACATTAGATTGAACAACACAAGAGCGTCTCTTTAAATCCGGGCACTAATTTATCGCCAGAAATCCATCGTCTATACGCGTATTGGTGGCATAAACAAACTAATTTGCATAAATACTTTGATTAATCCTCTATTATTGGATTCCAATAATGGAGTCCAATGTCAATGAAGGCAGTATGCAGTGCATCAAGGGATATGGTGCGGAAGTAGGAACACTTCTTTATGATGCATTATTGGTATACAGTAATGCGCATTGAACCAGACTACAAAAAAACGAAATGCTGCACCATATAGGGCCACAAGGGAGCGAACTCAAACACAGCTGTCGAACACAGTGTCTCAACTCATGTTGTCATGGTTTCCCTCCGCCCCACAGCTACCATGGCAGGAGGCCCTCAGATGACCATGTGTGGCCTGTTCAGACACATCATGAGGACGGAGGGCCCCACGGGACTCTACCGGGGCCTGGCCCCCAACTTCATGAAGGTCATCCCCGCAGTGAGCATAAGCTACGTGGTCTACGAACACCTCAAGATATACCTGGGCGTTCGGTCGCGGTGAGGAGGAGAGAGGTCAGGGGAATGGTGCTTAATGTCTCGAAAATCAAAGGTTTTTATTTCAGCAAAACATTCAAGGTTGGGTATAGACTGGATGAAAAGGAGAAGAGGGAACATTTCAAGAGGCAACTCAAGCAGAAGTAGTAGTAGTGGTGGTAGTAGTAGTGAGTATGGTGAAGTGAAAGAGTGCAACACGTTGCACTAAGGAGCCCAGGGTAAAGACTTAACTGGGGTTTGAGCTGGTCAAATGCACTCCCTTGTCCTTAAAAAGAATGTCATTGTTATGATTTATCTTCATTATTTATTCAATGCTAATTATTACAATCCAGTAGTGCTTTTACAATCTTACTTAAGGATAACTCTGGAGTCGGTGACTCTTGCTGGAAAACCACTAATATGTTGTTTGGGATCAACAATGTTATTTATTGTTGTTTTTTTGAAGGGTTGTTTTCAGACGGCTTATGTTGGAAATTAGTAACTTAAGGAAATTATTCACTTGGTGCTTAATTCGAGAGAGTAATTTACATACTCTGAATCCTGTTTAGTCTTAAACTCAATTAACTACAAGTACTTAGTTGTGGTCAATATTTCAAGCAACACCTTCATAGCATTAATGTGTTTTTTGTTTTTGCAGTACACACTGTTCCTGTTGTGCATACCCTGCTCCAACATCCACATTCATTGGTTAAACATTGCAAAATGAAATAGTTTATTTGTAGAAGGCCATACATTTCTGTGGCAGTCTTAAGAAGGACTCACTGAATGTTTACCCAAATGCACATTGATATGCTGGGGAAATGTGTGCAGGCCCCATATATATTTGACCATCCATTAGGTTCTAGAAATGCACCATAGATTGGATTAGAAATGTATAATTCATAGTTTGGTGAAATTAAAATAGGATAAATTGAATTTGAAAGAAAAAGTAAGCATTTTTATGTAATTACATTTTAATCTATGTGGAAGCAAAGGCTACTATTTCAAAATGTTGAAATTATTGAAAATAACAAACCATTCCGCTCTGTTAGGACATTCCTTCTACCCCTATCGGCCTCATTTGCTCTTCAATGTGATGTTGGCACATATACAATCAATCTGTGTTTTACCAGTTTGGATGTTTAAGCATTTATTTTTTCACTTTTTTTTTTTTTTTCACATGGCGTTTTTTTTACCACCCTAAGCTTGTTTATAGATGGTGTTTCAAGAAAGCACCTGGATAGCCCTTACCTTAGACAAGACCAGTGCAGCTACCGATCCACTGCTGTCCTCTGATGGTAGCAGGGTGAATTAGAATAGGAAGCATTGGGTTCTCTTACTTGAAGACTGATTATAAGAGGCCTGTGAAAGGGTTGGCGGTTAAGGACAACAACTGCAGTGTGTTTGGTTGTAGTAAGTTATACAGCCAAGTAAAGCGGAGGTTCATTACCCATTTCAGAAGTTTTGTCTCTTAACAGAATCTTGCGGAATATGCTACATGATATAGTCCATGATATTGCTATTTGAATTGATAAAAGAAAACTAAAACAATCATCTAGAATGAATTGCTTTTGGGCTCGCAGGAAGTTTTCTGTAGGAGCTTTGTGCTCATCTAAACACTGACGGTGTAATCACTCTAATATAATTGTCACTTTTTTATATATGTAAACATTATAATGTTAAAGCATATTGCCAGATGCCAGAATCTAAAGCAAATGATCTGAAAAGAGAATTCATATTGGCAAAATACGAAACTTTAAATTCCCCCTTTTATCATATATCAAACAGGATCAAGTGGTTCCCTGTTGGTTAGTCCGGCAGAAATAGACAAATTGTAAATGGTTCGGTCCATCGATCCTGGTATGAGCTAGGAAATACTTGATACTTACTCCTTTTTATTTCACTTCAGTTTGTGTAATTGTATATTATACAAATGTACTGTTAAAGGGACATTTAGGAAGTACCAACTCGTTGACATCCGTAGCTCAACGCTGTGTGTGGACAGCTTGAATCTCATTGGCTGCCATGTAAGGTGGAGTCCTTCAAACCCTGAATGCACTTTAAGGTCCTCCGCTTTACTCCAATGAAAACCTTCTTCTGGTTATTTATTTGTGTTTTGCTTTATTTATTCCTACGCAAGTGTAACATGACTGAAAACTGTGATGCATTAAGCGATCCAATTGTCTTGTTTCCCTTAGCTTAACTGTGTGTTCTTTGGCTTTAAAGTGATACGTTTTGTCCCTATGGTGTTTGGTAGGGGGTAAATGTGGTGGTTAGGTAATGTAGGGCAGGGGTGGTAACAGCAGCTACATGCAAATGGACACAGATATATTCAGCAAATACATTTTAATATTCTTACTCATTCATATTCCACGTTCCACACAACGTCTCCTCAGTATTAATATAGGTATTCCTTTAGTGTTGGTAGTTTTGTCGACCTGAACATCTACAAAGGTAAATTTCAATTGAAGTTATCAACCATTGTTGGACAAAAACAGCGTGAATAGTTGGGGATCTAGGATGTTTGACCTGTTCCATTTTATTATGAGTGTGCATGTTACCCTGGTACGTGTGTACCAAGGAATTGTGTTTGGATTCACAATAAGATTCCTTACTTTATTCTGTATTAGTAGTGACTTCCTTTAAATTGCATGAGACAATTTGAAAAACAACCAACATGTATTATTTTAATTTGCTTGCAGTTTTCAAAATGAGCTATTGCTGATGTCCATGTCAATTGATTTTACTCTTCATGAATGATTGTCATACCATGCTGGTATATTTCGGAGAAGAGGGCGAATGGTAGACCTTATGGAAGCCAATGCACATCCTTTAACCTGACATAGTGTGTTCTATGCATACAATGATTCCAGGAAACATTATGATGGAACTTAGGGCTTCGGTGAACTGTGAGTGTATCTGCAGAAATCCACAATCTGTTTGTACTGCTAGCTCCTGTCTCAAAGTAACGCCTTATCTTGCATCACCTGTAGAAAACTTGAAATGATATATTGCATACACTGAGAGAAGGCCGGGATGTTCTACGTCTTATGGTGAGGTAGTTTATAACAAAATCTATTTGAGAAATATCTATATAATATATATTTATATTTGTATTATTTTTAGGTGCGGAGTGTATTTGACAAGTTAAAGAATGGGTTTGAGATTATTTTGTTTTAGAATGCATCCATGGAGAGAATGTAAATCATTTATGCTTGTATGCAATCCTCTGTTCAATAAATGTGTTCTGCATTCATAGTGGTACCGACTTTTTGTCTCTCCATAAGCAATTTCCTTTGAGGGCTTCAATATTGAGTGGAAAGTTTGGTAAATATTGACCAATTATTCCTGTAGGGGTCCGTTTCCGTTATGTCCGAATTGCATTAAACGTATGTTTTTATTCTATTTTGCTTGGACCAAAACCAAGATATCCTGTTAATCGTTTAGACTTTAAATCCTTAAAATGTGCATCATCCAATAGCCAATAGTCTTCATAATCGTATATGATCTAGTAAACGACGTTTCAATTCAGCGCTGATTTTTAAAATGTAACTTTAAGACGGTCCCTAGTTGGCATAAACCGTTTTCCACAGTCAGCTAAAATCGTAGTGCTCGAATCGAAATCCCAGTAGAGGTTATGGACTTTTTTTCTACTCGAGAAAACGGGACAACGACATTGTTTTTTTCAATCAAATCAATGTATGCCGTTTGCAAATGCGCAGCACTCTGTCGTGTATGACCGTCTATTTTGTTTGGAGTCTGGCTACAGTTACACTCGATCATCACAAGACATCCTTGTTGGTTCCTGCTTCTGTCACGAGGTTTTCCGCAGATATACCTCTGCTTCAAAACAACGGCCCATTCCGGGACATATCATAACCTGCACACATACAAGCCAGAGACCCACTTGGGAGGAAATACTTAAAAATGCTGTCGTTGGAGGAAGTAACATCATTTTTAGATCGTGCAGGGCAATCTCACGTTCTTCAATTCTGGTCCGAGTTGTCTGAGGATGAGAGGAACGACTTTCTCTTAGAATTGTCTGGACTGGATCTGAACGTGTTGAAGCGACACTGCGAAGAAGCGGTCTCTGCTGCAGCGTCCCAGCCTGAAAGAGTGGATACGCACATAGAGCCGGTCACTGAGGAGTTTGTGGGCAGCGTCCTGAAAAGTGACAAAGCCACCCTTGTTCATTGGGAAAATGAAGGTATTCTATCCGATGGTTTGTTTTTTTTCTTATCGTAGCCTATGTGAAAAAAAAGTTCATTAACATCGACAATGTCTTTGTCTTCAATCTAAGATTTGTTTACCCTACAACATGCAGACTTATTACCTGGTTGTGTTTTGTCTATTTTCAACCAAAATACCCTTGAATATCCCAGCTGTTCGTGTGATGGAGGGAGCGAAAGTATCAGAGTAACCTTTTTATATTTAGCCGACTGTCTATTATAAAAAAAAGTCACAAATGCACACATTTTTTTCATTTATTAAATACTAACAAAATCTAAATCATAATGATAAAGAGTAGTTTAACTGTAAAATATAACGGTGGGATTAGCGCCCCCTTTTGCAAAATACATGCAGTTTATTGTGGTTAACGTTCTGGTCTCCTGTCTGTCCATCATGTTTTCACAGGGTTGTTGCAGATCTCAGAGAATCGAGTTGGAGTTCTGCTTTTGGCTGGTGGTCAGGGCACGCGCCTTGGTGTCCCATACCCCAAAGGAATGTTCGACGTAGGACTCCCGAGTGGGAAAACCCTCTACCAAATCCAGGCGGAACGCATTCGCAAAATACAGAAACTGGCAGATTTGAAACATGAAACCAAATGCACTGTCCCATGGTAAGATTTCAAAGAAGATGAATCGGTTTTTTGCGAATTGCCTAAAAAAAAAAATCTCATATAGCCTGTTGAGCGTTGTCTCAAAGAGTTGATGAAGCAGAATTAGCTTTTGTTTATCATGGATAAAGAAGGATGCACTGGAAAGTCACATGTGTGTATCTGTGTGTTCAATCCTGTACTCCTCAGGTACATAATGACCAGCGAATTCACCCTGAGCCCCACAGAAACTTTCTTCAAGGAGAACGATTACTTCTGCCTGGATCCGTCCAACGTTGTGATGTTTGAGCAGAGGATGATCCCCGCCGTGACCTTTGATGGAAAGGTCATCCTGCAGGACAAAGGGAAGATCGCCATGGCCCCAGGTACGGACACAGTGTACACACAGTGGTGTCAGTTGGTTAAGTGGTATTTGGTTCGGCCTGAATTCATCGGTCCAATCAGCATCTTTGTGGCGGGACACAAATATATACTGACAGAATCCGTGTGACCATAGCGAGCAACAGACACCAACACAATTACTCCCAAGGCAAATTGTTTTGCCTTCAAGGTATCTTAAAAGTCTATGGATTCTACTATTGAAGCTGTTTCAATTATACTTCCAGAAATATTGTGCGTCTCTGAGAACGTCTGAAGATGGAAGAGACGCTCAGACTGAATTACGAATTGAAAATAAATAGAAAGTAAACTGTGGATGAATATCATCCTGCTGTCCGATAAATATCTTGCTTAAAAGTCTGTGCGCTCCTTGTCAGATGGAAACGGCGGTCTTTACCAGGCCTTGGTGGACAACAAGGTGCTGGAGGACATGGAGAGGCGCGGGGTGGAGTACCTCCACGTCTACTGTGTGGACAACATCCTGGTGAAGTTGGCTGACCCCCATTTCATCGGATTCTGTGTGAGCAGAGGAGCCGACTGCGGCGCCAAGGTACACAGCGAGTGATCACATGATCTCTATAGGATACGATGTGACAGAGCTATGAGTGCCGATACCGTATTGCGATTCTGTCAATATTGCGATTCGATATTAGGTTTCAACGCTGGGGTTCTGGCTTGGACTGGTCCTTCATTATTTCATTTTTTTTATGAATGTGGCCTTACAGCAGATCAACACATGATGCGAAGGTGAAATTGATCTAAAAGCAGCCTCTAGTCTAGTCAAGTCATGTTAAATTTTGTGTGATTGTGTGCGTGCGTGCGTGCGTGTGTGTGCGTGTGTGTGTGTGTTTGTAAAACCAGAGTCTGTAAAACCAGACTCTCATATTGACTTGACTTACTGTTCAGGTCGTCCCTTTGAGAACAATTCTGTGTGTGTGTGTGTGTGTGTGTGTGTGTGTGTGTGTGTGTGTGTGTGTGTGTGTGTGTGTGTGTGTGTGTGTGTGTGTGTGTGTGTGTGTGTGTGTGTGTGTGTAAGGTGGTGGCGAAGGCGTCCCCCAGCGAGCCAGTGGGGGTGGTGTGCAGGGTGGACGGCGTGGTCCAGGTGGTGGAGTACAGCGAGATCCTGCCGGAGACGGCGGAGCGAAGGGGGGCTGGAGGAGAGCTGCTGTTCAGCGCTGGGAACATCTGCAATCACTTCTTCACCAGGGCCTTTCTGCAGGAGGTCGCACAGTAAGAGGCCTTCAGTTCAGTACACACATGTTTGTTTGGTGATCTGTTTCCATCCAAACTAAATAAGGTGAGATATTTACACTGAGGCTAATATTAGTGGTGGTGTTGAATTATACAAGAGGAGCTGCTTGATGGATTTAGAAAAAAAAAAATAGTTTGTAGGACTTTCAGGTAAGACAGACAACTTTTATTGGCCAAGTATGCTCACACATACAAGGAATTTGGTCTCATCTGCATTTATCCCATCCGTGAATTAGTGAAACACAGAGCACAGGTGAGGTGAAGCACACGCTAACCCGGAGCAGTGAGTTGCTACAGTTACAGCGCTCTGGGAGCAGTGAGGGGTTAGCTGCCTTGCTCAAGGGCACTTCAGCCGTGGATGTGGGAATGGGAGAGCAGTGCTCAACCACTTCCCCCGCCCACATTTTTCAACCCTTCAGTTTAAAGGCCGAAGCCCTAACCAGTAGGCCACCGCTGCCCCATAGTAGGCCACAGCTGCCCCATAAAAAAAACGTCTTCATGAAAAAAGGTTTTCATGATTTAATATTTCTGTTTACTTTGGTTAATGTTTTTCGTATTTTAGGTCCAGCTCATGTTGTTGAGTTGAAGTCGGAGTGCACCTTGATAATTGGTGTCTTTGTGTGGGTGTGTTTGTTATTCCACAGGGAGCACCAGGGCAAGCTGAAGCCACATGTTGCACTCAAGAAGGTTCCATTCATTGATGAATGTGGAAATCATGTGAAACCCTCCAAACCTAACGGCATCAAGATGGAGAAATTTGTTTTTGACGTTTTTCCATTCGCAAGGTGGGCTACGACACGTGTGTGTGCGTGTGTGCGTGCATATGTTTAATGTAGTTTGAACTTGAACAGCTCGTAGTAAAACCTTCACTCTGTCGTCCGTCATAAGGAATTTCGTGGCCTTTGAGGTGATACGGGAGGATGAGTTTTCTCCGCTTAAGAACGCAGACGGAGCCTCCACGGACACCCCCACGACGGCCCGACGCTCCCTGCTGGGGCAGCACTACCGCTGGGCCCTGGCGACTGGGGCCTCCTTCTCAGACGAACACGGAGAGACCCTGCCCGCCAGGTCTTTAGCAAAGCTCTGTTTGATCACAACATATCCACGTCTGGATTAAGCAAACTTTTTATTATAGAGCCCCTTGCAGGTTGGCAGTTAATTATGTGGGGGGAAAGTATGGAGTAAATCGATTTTAGAATTCAAAAAAATAATAATAATTTAGTTTAGAATTACAGCTGGTTTCTTTTTTGAAAGAAAGCACGCAGTGTAACTGAAGGGGAGACAAATGTAGAGTAGTGGAAGGCAAATGGAAACGAAATGTGCCTTATACTGTAGCCTTATAATTTCTTAATCATATTTTACGCCCGAGGGAGCACCACCGTGACTCTACATGCAATTCAAGCACGCTTACCACAAGTTATATCACAGTCAAGTTCAGTACAAAATGCAGGGATGCCAACCCGCTAGTTCTGCAACTGGTACAGGGAAATGTACTATACCAAGGGAGTGCTTGGTGAGTTTCATATAGGGTGACAGCCAAAGAAGATCCTCATGTAACGTGAAATGTAAATTACAAAGTGAGTGTTTGGTGTGTTTCGTATAGGGTGACAGCCGAAGAAGATCCTCCTGTTTGGTGTGAGATCTCCCCTCTAGTGTCCTACTTTGGAGAGGTGAGGTCATTCACTAAACGCCTTCTGAGCGCTCTTTAAACCACAAACCATATCTACGTCTTTCTAAGATTTTACATGGTAACATGCGTTAAAATGTGATTTCAATATCTAAATGGGAAATAACACCTAATTGTTCCTCATTTATAAAATTATGTGATGTGATGTTAGATTTAATGACATACCCTTACATAGATAGCCTGGGAAGAGTAGGAAAATAGACCACTGACACTTAGCCTCTCTTTACCGTGTTTGCCTGTAGGGCCTGGAGCTGCTCCTGAGAGGGTCAACACTAACATCGCCCTTCATTCTGGATGAGAAGAGAGCAATGGACCTGCCAGCTCTGTGAAACATCACATTATATATTCTGGACATCACAGGCAGTAGACTATTGGCTTGCTACACAGAGGTTTCACAACACGAATAAATCATTTTAGTGAGTTATCCCATGCATGGATGCGGCACAATTATTTTAATCAGTCCAATTCTTCTTAAATAAAATGAGGGTTGATTAGGAAACAAATCTCCAAATAGAAACAAATAATCAGCGTTTCCTTAATGCTTTGATTCATCCGTCAGTATTTCAAATGTACTATGTTAAATATTGTTTAAAATGTATTGCCCATATATAATTCTTTAAATAGTTATTATTGTAACCAAAGGTCATATTTCAATGTGCTTAGCAAAGATGTGACAGAAATTTCAAATGAAAAATATTGTATAAGTACATACAGCTTTATAAGGATGAAAAGGGACGGTTTAAAATGTTTTTTATGAATGTGAATTAAAACCCTAGTATTTACCCCCTGGTTTGTTTGATATACACAAATCATTTATTTTTGTCATGCAATGTCAAAAAATGAATAAAATACAAGGTAAAATAGCACAGACGTGTAGGCTACTACGACTATGTCATTATGATCTAAGCTTGCACAGATGTCATTGGACCTGACACAGTACAGTACAGGCTTGGGGGAGAGAGGAAGGATCAAATATCCCTTAACCGTGCCATAGTGGGGCTTCTCACGTGACAGATGAAGACCAATCAAAGTGAACCATTCATAACAACAATCGACAACATACAGTAGCGGATCGACGGCACTTTTTTTTACCGTCCTACAATATTGTATCAATATTCTTTGTTTTTTGGTAGACTGATTTATTGACTTTTAGTGTGACGTTTAAATCAGTCAACTGTGTCATCTTTGGAAGCAGACGCTTAGCGCACAACGTCGCAGATGCTGTACGATAAATCCAACGATCGTGCGATATACATTATACATCGTATTTTTTGATGAACAGCCGACTATTTTGCTTTGGGATATCTGCTCTTGCGATTGTAAAAAATGAAGGACTTTTATCAAGCAACTTATTGGGGCAGTGGCCGCCTGCTTGCTAGCTAGATATCTCATGGTCGGACGCACTTGAGCCCAGCGGGGGTCCTGGAGGGGACTGTGATCCATGGAGAAGTCGCGGAGGATGACGCTCTAACATGCTAGGACAATGTTCAAAAATGTATTCGCCTCAGGGTTCCTTGTACGAACAGCTCATGTTATTTTGACATGGGTCATCACCCTCATCCTCTTCCTGCACGATACAGGTAAGAGACGCGTTGTGCGGTTAAAACAAGATGTTCATGTACGCTGTGACGTGGTGGTGTTGTTGTTGTTGTCCTGCAACATTCCATATACTGAGATGTGATGTTTTGTGTTTTTGAAAGATCTGAGGAAGCATGAAGAGAATGGTAGGCTTGTTCAGCCCGTGCTCTTCGTCCTGCTGGTACTGGTGTCCGTCTTGCTTTATTTCGCCGTTTCCCTGATGGACCCTGGCTTCATCCTCACCGATGACAACGGTTTGCAGGTGACTTATTTTTGCGCGACGCTATTGGCGTTTCATTTTATGATGCGTGTTGATAATGTGTAAATACTTGCTGTAGAACAAAAGGAAAACTATGATGGACATACTGCTATCATATAGATTGTCATGAGTTAGAGGTTAATTGCATTATTGTCATCATAGTTAACCTGTTTACTACTGCTTTTATTGTCGATGTGTATCAGCTTATTACTCAGTACCTGGATGACGTGTTCTATTAAACCCATATGCTTGCAACTTTTGAATTATAAATACAACAATAAACATAAAATATGATTGCAGTGCAATACAGTGGTATTCAGAGAGGTTAAGATCATCAGAGATGGGAGCTTACTGGTCCCCTCTCTCTGTAGCCTTGTGAGTCTATTGTGATCCTGTGAGTTGTTCCCATACTGTTGCTCTCTGAACACCTAACCCTGACCCCTGACCCCTGTGCTAACAGTTCACCCTAGGGACCACAGAGGAGCAGCAGGACATGATCCCTCCTCCCACCTCCAAGTCCCTACGGCAGCGTCGCTGTGGACACTGCCTGCTTCAGGTACGCTGCTACTTCAGCCCTTTCTCACACTGTTTTCAGCCAGGGCCCGGTCGCTGTTGACCGTCAGACTCTGGGGCCCAGTTAGACCGGCGTCAATCGGCCGGAACCGACCCTATTCACAGAGCTGTCGTCATGGGATCACAGGGCAAACACAGGTGTCGCAAATTGTCCGTTTTCAATTAGCGATCTTGATGTGGCATGTGATTTGTTGACTGCAACTTCATTCCATGGTCTGATGTGTCATTGAGTATTTGGGCGCACATATCAACAAACGGGTTTTGAACTCCCAATGTTCTTTTTTTAGAACCACCGGAGTGCATTACCTGTTTCCGAACCTGCGGTTTGAGCAGCGGTGCCTTACGTCACCCACTGTGGGACGATACATGTGTGTGTCACCGGCAGGTTGAACGGCCACGGCCCTCCCCTGCAATCTAACACGGGCTCCGCTCGGCGGTATAGAATAACAATAGCATTAGTCCCGTAGCCTAGTTCTCCGTTACACCATCTCAACTCGCTTCCGCAGAAGAAAACACAATATTATTTTTCAGGAGCAAGTTATGAAGTATAGTGCGCCTCCCTAACCCTAACCCTATTTAGAATAATATTCTAATAATGTCTTTGTAGACATCGTGGGTTTGATTTGAATTTCTTAGGCCAAATGGTAGTTTTCCCAGCAGTCTTTAATACAAGCATAAGTCGACGTACACATCTGTTGATGTACCACTGCTACTCAGACACCATAGTGCTGAACAGTGGGCCGTTGATTCTTTAAGCCCATACTGATTGAAAGACAAACAGTCTTACCACTAAGTCACATGGCAGAGCTGTTTGGATCCGTCACTCTGAAACACTCTTACACTGTTACATGAGTACAGACAGAGTGTGGTTGGTTTCTTTAGCCAAGAGCCTATCTCAACAATATCTTTCTCGCGCTCATTCAAGGTATTATGTAATCATGCAGGTGACAACATGCTGGTGGAATACTATTCAATGCTAAGGGTTTCGCTACGTCCTCGTGTCATGAGGTTCTCTGAGAACTTAGGGAACGAGGAAAATAAGGGGATATAGTTTCAGTTTATAAAAGAATTTGCAAGGCAAAGGAACTTGTAGTCATGAAAGGCTTTTTAAAAACAGGCTTCCATGTTCCACTTCCAATTCCATGTTCCAACTTTAAATTCCCTTAAATAAATAGAATACCATAGAAGATTTATTCGAAGATTTCAGATAGGCCATTCAAATGTGATCTATTAAAGCGTGTGTGCGTGTGTTTGTGTGTGTGTGTGTCTGTGTCTGTGTTCGTGCGTGTCTCCCGAGCAGCAGCCAATGAGGTCCAAGCACTGCCAGACGTGTCAGCACTGCGTGCGGCGCTATGACCACCACTGCCCCTGGATCGAGAACTGCGTGGGCGAGCGGAACCACCGCTGGTTCGTGCTCTACCTGGCCATCCAGCTGCTGGTGCTGCTGTGGGGGCTGCACATGGCCTGGTGAGTGCGGGAGGACCCCCCCATGATGCTCTGCCTACAGTCAGGGACGCACCCCTCATTGCGTGATGAGTGCAATAGTGCGAAGGTTGATCGAATTTGCATTGCTTCGGGGCGTCTGCGTCGGGAACGGTCGCATCTGATAAGAAAATGAATAAGAATAATGAAATAAATACATTTCATTTTGTACGCCTTGTACTTGAATTACACACTGTTGTAACTCGTTGGTGTTAAGAGTGCTAGAATCGTGTCTGAGGAATCCCTACAGCTAAATATGTGACATGATGTGACATGATGGCGAGGTTGGCAAGTTGAGTCAATGTTCTTTTCATCGCAATGAATAATCGCACAATATTGTGCAAGATAATCCCAATTATAATTTTTGACATAACAGTGCAGCCCTACATACACTGCTCAGCAGTGCTCTTGACCGACTTTTTTTTTTTTTTGGAGAGAAATGCTGAATAAATGCATCATCAAAAAGCTCCACCCCTCAACATCGCACCTCCTCTCCCCCAGGACGGGCTTCAGCGCGGCCGAGACGTGGCGGGCGTGGCTGCGCTCCAACGGCGTGCTGCTGGCCGTGGCGGCGGTGGTGGCCCTGCTCTCGCTGACGGTGCTGCTGCTGCTGGGCTCCCACCTCTACCTGGTGTCCCTCAACACCACCACCTGGGAGTTCATGTCCCGCCACCGCATCTCCTACCTGCGACACTGCGGCGCCGACGAGAACCCCTTTGACCGCGGCGCCGTCCGCAACCTGTGGGGCTTCTTCTGCGCGCCGGGCGGGGCCGCGGTGGTGTGGGAGCAGGTGTACTTCAGGGAGGGCAGCGATCCCGTGTGACCGACCCCGGAAGGACCGCCGTCACGAAGGGAAATGAGTAAAATTCTCTTATTTTTTTTGCATTTTATTTTTACGATTTTTTTATTATAGAATGAGATAGACAGGAAGGTATGGGAGGAAATGCAGCAAGGGACCATGGGAAGGATTCGAACCCGGGTCAATGCGATCAGGACTGAGCCTATATGGTACGCGCTCTAACCGGCAAGCCACCGGTGCACCCCATGAGTTATATTTTCTGAGGATTTGTTTGTTTGTGTGTGTGTGTGTTCTGCTTCCCTGTATGTGATGCATCTCAAAGGGAAACCGGGAATGAGAGCACAGGGTAGAAGTCAGAACCAGATCAAATCAAATCCTGAAGGGGAGATCAAATCCACCCCAGCTGAGGTAAACCCGTTCCAGGCTTTGTGGTCAACCCGTTCCATGAGTGGGAAAAGTGAAGATGTTCTCTACTGAATGAGGCTCTTTTTAATCGTTCTGAAATGAGTGAATACTATGACATGAAATAAGCTAAGAAGGTGGAAAAAGTTAACACTGGGACATGGAATAAGCGAAGACGTGGATATAGTCTGTTTCATTGGTTTATACTTTATTAGGAGACTAATACTGTTTGCAACAAACTGTGTTTCGTTCTCAAACAATTGTTTACAATCTTTAAAGTATATAAGCAACAACAAATATTGTTTTGGTGTATATCCTTTGCATATGTGTGTAGTTTGGCGAAGGATTGTAAACCCCCTGTAACACACAAGCTTAGAAAGACTTGTTTATGCACTTCCATCCTACTTGACCTTACTCCCGCCCTGTTCCTTAAGTCATTTGTATCCATCAATTTATATTTATTACTGTGTTACTCTGAGTTCTGAAATAGTTTGTGGACTGTTTACTTGAAATGGAAATTTACTGAAATTGAAACATCCCAAGCATGCATACCAGAACAAAATCCATGCTTGGTAGATTTATTTTCTATACTCTTGATGTACCGTTTACACACACATGATTTTGTGGTTGTTTTGATATCTGTGCTGTGATTTATTTACTCTACACAAAAATAACTTTACAGGGTCCATTTTGCGCAATTTTTTTTTCTACTACTGTAATAGTATTTAATCATGTTTTGAGTACTTTGTTAAAAAAAGTATATTCCTTTTCGTTCGGTACAATCCTTGTGTGCTACATTTTCCGATGGGGAGCATTTCAATCAATTTTGTATTTTTGACTACTATTTTGAAATAGATGTTTTGACTTTTGTATTTGTAGTTTTTAATACAGCTACTTAAAAAGCCCCAAAGCATTGTTTGGTATTCCCATTAAGGCTTTTCCCTGTGAAATAGATACTCCTAAGCAATAAATGTATTTAACTTACAGTATCTGTTGGACAAAGTGCTAAATGCAAGTAAATGTCAGTGAAAGATGTTGTGGAAAAAAAATGTGATAACATTTGTGTGCTTATCTTTATTTTATAATGGTAATAAAATGAATATGAATAAAAAACAAGACCATTGTTTGATGGATCTGAATATATTTAGATTTCCCTTCATTGATTAAATCAATAGTCTTTCATGGCATTTTGAAACACGACAATATTTAGCTACATTTCAGGTACTGACCGATGATAAAATTTAGTGAGACAATTGAACTCCAGTAGATGTCCACTACATAATATTCAAATATACATAAGAAGAATTGACAATATGACCTACAATTCAACATTCAGATGACATCTAACTTCTTTGTAAACAAATCAAAATGTCTAGTGTTATTGGGGAGGCAGTATGGGCCCATTTTGGAATATTTGTAGTGTCGATTTCATATGAACACTTGAAATATTACATACTATTCAAATTTTGCTAAAAACAAGTTGAACGTTATAAATTCAACAATAAGGAGACCAACACCCTAACATTTTTTTGGCACCTATAACAAATGCTTTATAAATGTAGACTGTACAATTCAGGAGAGAATAGGGTTATTTACAAAGTGTAGTAAAGCTTAAGACAAACATTTTTATATTAACAAACTATCAAACTACAGTAAGTGTGGCATTGACTCCTGGCCTCTCATTTCAACCAATCAGCAACAATAGCATAGCGTGTTTGGGGCCATCACTGTCACTCCATTGTAGTGTTTGACTGATTGAGTCCCTGATGATGGAGTTTGACCAACAGCACCAAAACTAAAGAAGCCTTTGCGTTCTTCCCTTTGTTATAAAAAGATGTAAAAAAAATGTATAAAGATGGAGGCGCAAAATCCTCAAACGTGAAGCCTACGAGGCGAGAGAGGAAGAGGAGCAGTGGGGAGGTCAGAAGGTCGGGGGGAGTCAACTCAAGGAGGAGAAGTCAAAGTCGGAGAAGACGTCCTGCTCCTCGCGGCTCAGGACGTAGGGCACGCGGGGCAGGGTGAGCACCGGCTTCAGGTGGGTGAACTCCTCGTCGAAGTTGCTCACGTCCTCCGGGGTCTTGATGACCGGGACGAACGGGGGCTTCACCTTCTTGGCCAGCAGAGCCTCCCAGTCCATCCCCTGTCGACACATGGAAACGGTTCTGCGTTACTGGAGCCAAACAACGCAGACACTACCTTGAATGGAAATGCTGTGGTATGTGATTTATAATTTTGATAATTTGATGGTTAAAAAAGATAAATCTTCAAATATGACACATTTTTTTATCATAAATAGCAATGCTAACGATTGAATGTCTCAGATTCATAACATTATTAAAAAAAAAATTGATCTAGTTATGCAATTAATTTAAGACAATTAGGCTCATTTAAATGAATGCCCATTTGGTATACCATCATCATAAGAAAATATATATTTGATTTATTATCTTTATGATTTAAATAATCATTAGTTGTAGCACTAGTAGTCAATCAAAATAAAACATCAACAAAACTGATCAGCTACAACACATTTTTGGCCAAACGTTGGACAAGCTCTTCCAGTAGTACTATCAACAGTCATCATCACCAATCATTAGGAGTTGGGCTAGATGATTACCCGAAAGAAATGGTGTCTTTTCACTTCCTGGGCATCCTGCTCTCCTCCGCCAAGCCTCTTCTCCGGATCCTTCTGCAGCAACTACCACACCACAGGAGGGGAACACAGATGAACCATGGCTTTGTGAGCCAAAATAGGACCCTCTACTAGCATTAGATGTCCAATGTCACCGGGCTCTGTGTTCTTGTTACCAGCCATAGTTAGCGGTGAAAGGCAAGATGCAGCTAGCATGTTAGCAATAACATTGTTTCAAATATACAACAACAACAACAACAACAACGTGACACATAATGACCATGTTCATTGCCTTGGCTATGCATATTTAAAAAGGGTGAGGTGGTGAGGTGGTGAGAAAATTGTCTGTTCATTTTGGTGTTAAAGGAAATGGATCCGGATGTGATGCAGACATGATCAAGTGACACAACACAACACTCGGGGGGGTATATATGGACACAGACCTTCTGAATGATTTCCTCCGATGCAGGCGTCAGGAAGCGAGGGTAGCGCACCTCATCGTTGACGATACTGTCAAACACCTCTTCCTCGTCATCACCAGGGAAGGGGGACTGAAAATGTAAGAAACAAATAAATGAATGAATACACAACTCAGGACTTGTGGATACCATTACAAATTGAGAACTGGGATGTAGTTTAATTGAAAAAAAAAAAATCAACCTGACTTCTCTAATCCTTATGTAGATAGGGTAACTTACTGTGACTTATCTATGAGAAAACATGAGGTTCGACATATTTGGGAATCGTATGTAATTGAAATGAGAGCAACATGTAAATGGGGATTTCATATGCTTCTGCATGTGAACGACCGTAACTCTGTTCCCCTGCTAGACCGGGTTTCCCTCTTAATGGAAACAAACTGATGTTTGAGAGTCAAACATCATCAATGTGTAGTGCCGGCATTTTACCAGCCAGAGAACAGGAAGCAGTACTATGTATTCTCTATAAGTTCAGTCTGACGTGTATTGACATTAACTCACCTCTCCCACCAGCATCTCGTAGATCAGCACCCCCAGCCCCCACCAGTCCACACTGCGGGTGTAGTTGTTCTCCGTCAGAACCTCTGGGGCCAGGAACTCCGGGGTGCCGCAGAAGGTGGTAGTCCGGTCCCCGTGGGCCATGCCTGCAGAACGCACATGAGGGGGGGGTTAAGTGTACCCAGGGGTTCCAGTGACAGTGTCAGGTGTGTACGGTGTACTGTGTAACGAAGCACTGCAACAACATGTATTCTATTTAGTTTACAGCTATTATTATTCTATTTTATTGTAATTACTTCATGTCCAGTTTGTGTTTCTCTTATACGTTTTATTTTTATATTGCATTGTTGAAGGAGCCTGAGACTCAAGAATTTAATTCCCAACTGCTGCTGTAATTGTTGACGTGCATATGACAAATAAACCATGTTGAATCTTGTAAGAGTGTGTACTCAAAATGTAATAACATCATGGAACAACACATTGCGGTAAGGGTTAGGAACAGGGCGAGAAAGTGAGTATCACGCTTGGGTTAAGCTGTTCCATGTGGTTACTACATATGGAGTAAATACCTGTGGAGTGTGTGTGTGTGTGTGTGGATGATGGCTGGTTTAAGCAGCCTCACCCGGCCTGAGTCACACTGACTACACTCTGGCGCTGGGTGGGGCTGCACACCTGTTGCATGTTGAGGAATCGATGTGCACAGGTTTAACCAGACATCGCCACACACTCACTCACCCACAGGGAGATATCCTGCATGGGAACATGGAGCACCAGCTCAGGTATCACTGTTTGCAAACCTGACAATGAACCGGTTTTACATCATCGCTTCCGTGCGTCTATGTCTGGAGGAGCCTGTTAAAAGTCACCTAGGTGGAGTGTGGCAGCGACCTAGGCGGTTTGTAGCATGGACACAAGTGTATGTGTATAACACAGTTCAGCCCTGTAACGAGGACAGGAGGGGGAGTGGTACCGAAACCCTTCCTAACTGTACAACAAGCCAATTCAATGACCCTACTGTCAAATGGGTTTGAACCTTGAGCATATTAAACCACAATCTTACATAAACTAATTTAATTTAAAAGGAAACGAAAATTCTTAAAAAAAAACATTTTACATTTTAGAAAGCATGATTTGATCCCGGTCCAAATCCGGTCATGAATAAAAATGTAGGGAGTGGGAGGGGGAGTTTTTTTTGGTTGTTTAGTTTCAAAATCTTGCTCTCTTCTGTTCTCCCCGTCTAAACAACTCTCAAATCTTACCTGCAGCACCATTAAATGCACATATTGCTGCTTTATTGAGGGATTTTACCTTCCTTGCAGAGACCAAAGTCTGCTATCCTGACAAAGCCGTCCGCATCCATCAGCAGGTTATCCAGTTTCAGATCCCTGGAAGGCAGAAAGAAAACTCTGTACCCTCCGTCCGACCATGAAACGTAACACTGAGTGCATCTGGGAGATGGACCCACCTGTACACGATGCTGTTGGCGTGCAGGAACTCCAGCCCCAGCAGTACACAGGAAGAGTAGAACCTGGACACACACACACACGCTGTTATTTTTATGGTTTAAAAGTACAATAATAAAATACTAAAAACAGTACATGTGATATCATGCTACACATTGTCAGGCCAGGGCAAAGATGTGAACCTAAACTTGTTGTTCTCGTGTGTTTGCATGGATCCCATCTCATCTCCCTCTCTCTTTCTTTAAAAGGCCTCTTCTGATGTCACAAGTGGGCGTGTCCACCTAGCTGTATGACGGATAGATGAGCAACATTTGCTACAGTCCACTGGGTAGGCAGGTAGACTGATCTATCCAGCACACATCTAGGTGGACACGCCCACTTGTGATGTCAGAAGAAGCACATTTTCAAACGGCATGTAACGGCTAATCACACTCACACCTGGTGGTATAATAGGTCACCTTTAACCCATAACAGCTAGAAATGTTCTTTCAGAGTGAATCATTCCTTGCTATAACTTGCTAATCCGGCTAAATGTAGATCATGTACTCCCTGTGGCGCGGGCTCACCGGGCCTGTTTGTCGCTGAAGACGCCGTTGTGGATGTGCGTCATCAGGTCTCCTCCTGGGGAGTAGGCCATGATGAAGCACACGTGGTCGGGCGTCTGGAAGCAGCCATGCAGGTTGACCAGGAAGGGGTGCTGGGCAGTGTTGATCGCCTCGAAGATCCTCTTCTCACACTGCAGGCTTCCAGGGTACCCATCGCATGAGTCATAACGGAGTGCAAGGGAGCGTCAATAAAGATTCATATCTTCTCGCCAGTATGATTACTCAATCGACCTAGCATGTCAAAGAGCATACCTTCAAGTGGCCAATTAGACTGACATTGTTAACCTCTTAAATACCACTTTTACCAGAGAATACAGAATAAAATAATTTGATAATAACGTATATAATTAAAAAGATAAAATAGGATATAAAAGATGGTAGCTAAAAAACTGAAATAGGTATACAAGACTAGGAATACTTAATAAGAGGGAAGAGAGAGAAGGGAAGAAGGTTATGTGATGAAAGACATCTTAAGAAGGCGGGTTTTGAGGGCCTGTTTAAATGATGGGAGTGTGCTAGCCTGTCGGATGTATATCCGGCAGGTAATTTAAAGCAATTATTGCAGGTAAAATGCCTCAAAACAGGTTTAACTTGTGTGTCCAGAGTTTTCCTTACCTGTCGACCTCATTGCGTGTCATGATGTCTCCCTTCTTCAGGGCCTTGATGGCGTACATTTTGCCAGAGCGCTTATGTTCCGCGAGAAGAACCTTAATAGTTAGTTAATAAGGAACAAAGAACGGATGTTACGCCAAGTAAGCCTGAATCCCTCATAGATACAGCATCTCTGTTAAAACTATAGGAATACATATCATACAAATAGTATCTATTCACAATCACGCCCATAGACACCAAGAACCACAAGCACCTTTCCAAAGTGGCCTCTTCCTAAAACTGATAGACAGCGGAAGTCTTCCATCTGAATCCCCTTTTTACGCCTGCAAGGACAACACAGATAAAGAGTATGAAACTACAACAAAATTATCAAAATCTGATTGAAGTAATACATTTGTCTATGATCATGATACTTGACTATTAGATCCTAGAAGCATCAAGTGTCTTGGCAAATGGGCTGCATATCATACTGTAATCTTTGCATCGATATGCCTCATATTCACCAACACCGACAGCACTGTCCACCATGTGAGGTGAGGTGTCATGTTTAAACAACAGACCCTTCAGATACTACTTATGATACCGATAAGCTTCAGACAACAAATGCACAATTCTCCAATGTTCCACGTTTAAAAAGACAAAAATCGAATGTGTAAACCGGTTGTTATCATGCAGGCTGTTGCGGCACACAGAAAAACACACACACACACACACACACACACACACACACACACACACACACACACACACACACACACACACACACACACACACACACACACACACACACACACACACACACACACACACAAAATATGACTCACTTTATGGAGGGATTGAACCGTGGGTGGTCCGTGGAACCATGGAACTGGTTCTCGGCATCGTCTATGGTCGACTAGTTTGACAGAAGCAGAGAGTTTAACGAAAGTTCCCATTTTGGTATTAAATTGATGCACAAGAGACGGTTTACTGCATTCTCGAACACCTACTGTGATGTCAGGTGTTTTGTGTGACCATAAAAGGGCGTACCGTCGGTGTGTTTCTGGCGGCCTTGCTCGGTGTTCTGGAGTGAGGAGGGCTCTCCTCGTTGAAGTTTAGCTTGGTGACGGCGGGCTCTCTGGAAGGCAACACAAGAACAATAATGAAACACAGGCTTTCAAACACCGATCACCATCACACTGTTGATTGGTTAGAGGTAGGACTGGAGACCTTTAATGTTAATGGTCTTTACAGCTGGGTCAAATGATAAATTGGTATCTGCTAAATGACTTTGGGCTCTGGTCCTCTTTTTTTATTGGCCTCTTCATTATAAAGTTGAACTACATCAAATACTGAGGTCTGGCATTTAAATCAAGACTAAAGTCTTTCTTCAAAATCCTTGTTATTTGCAATATTTTCCCAAGCGGCCACAGAGGAGCATCCCTAGTGGAGTGAGGGTGGTGGTGGTCAGGTGGAGGGGCCTCTAGGAGGCGTGGGGTTACCCCGGGCGTCCTGCCTTGGCGGGGGTGCCTCCACCGATGAATGGCGGGCTCATGGCTTCCAGAGAGCTGCAGGGGGGCAGGATGCTCATGATCATCAGACGTCCCCAGGTGGTAAAGTTCATGTTCATCTGAGACGCACGCAGGAAGTTCTTCCCTGCAGGTGGGGGGGGGGGAAGGTAAGACAATGCAGCAAGGAGGTTACACAGTGACGTTAAAACTCGAGAAAGGAAATTTGTATGACTTTGGAGATTTCAGTTGGAGTCTTAAAGATTTTAAATCACAGTGGACTGATTCTTGCTCAACATTGAATCATAGTCAAACATTTTCAAATCAAATTAAGTCATATCCGGGCCACTGTTGTTGACATGTACAGAGAGGGCAAAACCATTTTATGGATGCTTCTGCAATACTTAATAATATCATAATTAAAATGATACAATAGAATATACAATAGCCCTTGTCACCGGATCCCTGGGAAAAGCCAACACAGAAGGCCTGGGAGAAATTCCAGCAGTGATCAGAGGAAGGAGTCCAGTGAAATAGGTAGGCGTGGGTACCTTTTTCTTTAGGGAATATTCTCCTCTGCCTCTGAAGCTTGGAACGCCGCTCGATGACAGGATTAATGAAGGTCACCTGGAGATAGGATCCATGCATACACACGAAATCAAGAAATATAGGTTCACACCCCCTGGCCTGACAATGTGTAACATAATAACACATGTTAACCACAGACAGGAAGGCTTTATGCTAGGACGGTACACTGGCTTTCAGGTTATCATCAGGTCTTTGCAATACTGTACTGTTTTGCATTTCATTATTATACTATGAAACCATAAAAATAACAATGCCTTGATGGTGGTAAATGTCTGTCTGTCTGACCTCTATGAAGAGCATGCCCTGGGGCTCCAGGGTCAGACACATGCCGTGCCGCTGGTTGTCCAGGAAGTCCTCCAGACGCAGGAATTTCACGCCACACATGGAGCGCCAGTCCCGCCAGTACACCGCAATCTCCAGCTCCCGGGACTACGACCATTAAAACCATCATCGTCATCATGACCCATTCCTTACATGTCCACAACAGAAGTTCAAGGCACACCGACTTAAAGATGTCGGGCATGATTATGAAAAATGTCACGCATTACTGCCAGGAGATAATATTTAGATTGTGTACTAGGTTATAGACAATTGTACACTGCAGACTGATACTACAGGCACATAAAAATGGCAATGGATAATACAGGCAAGTGCATTATTATTTAATGTGTATTGGATTTGGAACGGAGCCCGAAGTCATTGTCATTAGTGCATTAGGTAGAGCATTTACTCAATATAATAGTATTACATAAGTAACCCATCAGGATTATTATGTAATGAATCCCACAGATTGTCACAGCACACCTAGCGTTGCCTCAAGGCACACCGGGAACCACCAGTGCCAGTGAATCATTCACACGCATCGAAACCATGTGAAAGTACAATTTTCATGGCGGTGCAAATTGCAATTTGCAATACAGCCACTCACTCTCTCCAGGTCAATGCTGAAGCTCTGGCCCCAGGCCTCCTTGGCCAGAGGTTTCCAGGGCGTGTGGCCCACTATCCGGTTGTCCACCTTCAGAACAGCACTGATCTCCGCTGAGACGAACACACACATTGACTCAAGTCAGTGAGAAGAAGTACACACAATGTTCCAAAGAGACAGTGAAATCAAATGATATAGAAGCTCTGCTGAACGGACACATTGACGATGTAAATAATAAGAATTAGGGCTAGGGAGATGCATTTGATTCAGTAGAACGCTTATTGCAGAGTTGTTACGCTTTTGATGTAACAAGAGTACAAAATCTGATTTTTTTGGTATAAAACATTTATAAAAATATTTGGGATGCATTAATTGCTACCCTGCATAATTATCTAATTGCAGGGGTTACAAATAGCGAATTTCAATTCATATGCCATTAATTGTGCAGCCCTAATATGAAGACAAAGTCAAAGCGACTCACAAGAAAGCTCATCAGCTTTGGCGGTTTTCCCGTTGGCGCTGCGTCCTGAGAAGCCGGCCCTCAGCTTGACCGACCGGCCCTCGGAGGGGCTCCCCGGGGGGCCCCCCACGTTGGACTGGTGGCTCCGTCCCGGGATGATCTCCAGCAGCTCCTGGCAGCCCATCAGACACACCTCCAGCCGACCTGCACACAGGGCATTCTGCCCGTCAACTCGGGGAAGATGAAGTTCCCACATCATAGTAACGATGTGCAAGGATTGTCTGAATTGAGAGTGAAAATGTGTGAGTGTGAGGTTGTAGGTGGGGGGGGGGGCAGTTGAACTGACCTGTGAGGCTGGCTGGTTTGAAGAAGGAGGCGTAGGAGGTGGGGGTGGGGGAGTGGAGCCTGGTGGGGCTGTCCAGGGAGCTGCTCCGCACGGCGTTGACGTTGACGTGCGTCAGGTCCTGCTTGATGGAGCCGTGTCTCGGGTGGTCCAAGGGAAGCTCCGCCAGGCGTTTCTCCAGGGACAGATGCAGCAGGTCCACCTTCTGGCAGGACTCGCACATGGTGGCCTGTGCCTGAATAAAAAGGGCGGCTCATGAATAACCTGTTATAAGACAAGCCACGAGAAGGCCATAGAACTCAGGGCAGGTCAAAGTTAAGGATCAGCTGTAAAAACTACAACAAATGTATAAAAAGTAATGAAAAAGATTTTGCACAATTGAAAGGATTCCAGTATACAGATTAGGTTCCGGGGGGGAATGTTGCCATTAAAATTACTCAGCTCGAGATAATAGAAGAAAACGAAAAGAAAAGGAAAAATGTCATAAAAATAACTACGTAAGGGCAATCAAATTAGTGGGAAAAATAACAAAAAGAAATATGTACAAAAATGTATCCATGTCAATAAATAAAAGAGAAAGTACAGTGATGAAAATGAGGCAGGAATACACCGCTGCAGTTACCTCGGCCAGGAGCCGGCGGTCCTGCACCTTGCGCCTGCTCAGCTGCTTCACCACATTCTTGGCGCCGTCCACCACGGCTGCCTCGATCTTCAGGTGATGCCTGAGCTCCGCCACCCGCATCTCCAGAGAACTGTTCTCAAAGGGACGACCTGAACGGTAAGTCAAGTCAATATCAGTGGTTTGGTCTTTAAAAAGTACAACAGCAGGTCTCTTAACACCTTAGACACACTTTTTGTATATATATATTTTTTCTATCAACCAAATATTAGAGCTATATCTCTGGTTTAATTTCTTTGTGTGGATATAACTAAACACTAGTTATACTATTCACTAAAGTTAAACAAGACAAAAAGGTTCATTACAAAACCATCTGTAAGACATTAGGATGATCCTTTGACCCATGTTTAATGGGGTGACTAGGAGGGGCCGGTACATGCAATGCAGTGAATGAACCCAATTTTGAATATTTCAGGATGTTTCGAGGTCTTGAAGAGACTGACCGTCCACAGCGTCACGCTCTCCTTTGGGCTGGCCGACCTTGATGATCTGCATGCGGAGCAGCTCTATCTTGGTGCGGCTGTCTTGCAGCATCTGCTGGGCTGTAGACAGCAGCTTACGATCCTACAGAGAGAGAGAGGTCAGAAGAACAGAGTGGGTGTGTGAATGGTGCGGGGGTGGTGGATAATGATGACACACAAATGGTAAAGAAGTCAACCCACAAGGCTGACATGTTACAGATTATAAATGGATGCCATGTTCAGATACATGCATTTTAAAATATAAAGTGTATAAAATATAGGAAAGGTACAGGTAGAATGGACATCCATCCATTGCAACACTTTAAAAATTTCATCAAACTATTTAATATGCTTCTTGGAAATCTCTAGCCATTACAGAAACACTGTTATGGTGTGTTTACATGTGAGAACAGCAGATTACAGAATACAGATTAACATTTATTTTTTTCGCAAATACCAACCTACAAGTTCGCAAAGCGTTAGTACATCTCAAATGGTGTTTTTTTCGGTTACAAAAATCCAACTCCATCGCAAACTCTATGCCCTTTGGTTGACACTTATCCAAAGCGTCTGGCAATACTGTGAGTGGATTATTTAAGCATGGGTGGCCCATAAGGACTCAAAGAGCTCTCTCGACGGCCTCGACCAACCCTCTTGAACAGTACTTCTAATGTCAAGTAGGCCCTCTACATCTGGGGCCGGTTGCACCAAGAGGGCTTATGCCTGGTCTTAGGACAAGTCGGTCTTAAATAGGTGTTCTAATAGTTACGACGGTGGCACCATCTAGCTTTAAGCCTTAAGCTTTTAGCCACACAAGATGCTAGGTGTAGTGAGTGTGGATTAACATGAACGTGCATCACAAAGACAAGGCATAGTGAAGACTAGGTGTAAGTCTGATATGTCCAACAGACTTAAAGTTCATATGAAATCATGGGTAAGGGTTACTTTGCACACAGTGTACCTTCATGATTGCATTTTTGGAACATTTTAAATAAAAATAAAAAGGAGTTGTATGGGGAAACGCCCACCTTGACAGATGTGCTGGTGTAGGTCTGGATGAAGTTCTCCGCCCCCTGCTTCACCTTGACCTCCATGGTGAGCTGCTTCTTCAGCGTGTTGACACGGACGGCGCGGGGGGACGTGACGTCCTCCCAGTGGCGGACGTCTGGCGCCCGGGGGTCCTCGGCCTCAGGGCCACCGGCCCCTGGACGAGATATGATGGGAGGTGAGGAACAGGTCAGGCACAGGGCTCAGGCTCACAGATCAGACTTAAGATGAACACTCTAGAGGCTGATAGCAGTCTAGCTCAAATCAAGGGGGGATTATGGGCGTTTCACTTTCTTTCTTTCATTTTTGTTTCGACCAATGATGTTACTGGAGGCGGGACTCTGTAAGCACGTCATTGGCTATTATTGGCAAACAAACTTGGCCAGCAATAGTAAACTGTAAAACAATGAGAGAATATTAGTTCCTATTCTAGAGCCATCCACCCCTATTGTTAACCTGTCGCCGTTCTTCCTGAACAATCTTGGCAAGCCCCATACACACTTGGGAATTACACGATAACACAATAACAAATATTTATTCTGTATGATGTGAAAAATCACAATGTAGCAAAATACATTATTGTAAAACCAACAATGCTTGAGCCAGAATAATATGTCATAGTAGCACAAAATCGCTATTTTTCAACACTCTTAATAGGTTCTTCTAAAATGTGTAAACAATAATAATGTAGCCTATGTGGATTTAATTCGAAACCTAAATGATCATATCAACCTTAATACATCAGTTAATATGGCAAATGCATCATTTTGTGCATACAGCCCACTGCGAACGTGACATACAGGCCAAGTCTAGGTCATCAGACCTAGACCTAGTTCAGATGACATGGACCTCGTTCAGTCACCTGCGGTGCGGTCCTTCTCCGTGGCCATCGCCCTGGAGTGGAGCTCCTGCAGCTCCCAGTGCAGCTGCTCCAGCTTGCGGTTTGAGGCCTTCAGCTGGCCCTCCACCTCCGACACGCTCTTGCGGTTGGTGACGGCACGCCGCAGCCTCTCCGCCGCCTCCTTGATCTTCAGCTCCCGCTGGATCTCCTGCCGGATCTGGGTCCGAGCGTCCTCCAGCCGCTGCTGGAACCGCGGATCCAAGATGTCGCCATCCGCTAGGCCCTGCAGGCCGCCGCCCTGTAGAACAACAACAACAATGACGGCGATGACAACGACCGATTACTACATTCAAATGAAAAACAGATTATGGAAATACAGATCCTCGATTTACAGCAGGGCTAGAATTTGCGTGACTTTTGAGTGAAGAAAAAGGCCACCTAATTCAGAAATTCTGTGAAAAGGACGAGGGAATAGGGCAAAAGTCCCAAACTATCAAAACATATATCAACACATAGTATACAGTATAGATAGCAGTATTAACGTTTTACAACAGCCCAACAACCTTTTTTTTTTTTTTATTACAGTGTCAAATCGATTTAAAGAGAATGTACAGTATAAGCCATACTGGCATAACTGATACTGGCAAGTCCATTGCATATTACATGAAGCAATGAAACCATTTTGTACAAGTTGAATTTCAAGGAGTTTCCCATCGCCCACACATGACATACCTAGTCTACGTAGGTAATAACAATAAGCATAAACAATGATGCTAGTTTAGAGGCACAGGAAGAAAAAAAGGAAGAAAAAAGGACAACACAAGGACACAACTCCACCTTCTGCTAAAGCAGTATACTGCATCCTAAAGGCAGGTTTACACAACAAACTCATGTGTGAAGAATAATATTATTAATATATTAGAGAAGTAAATACTGCATTTAGCAATACCAATTGATTTAAAGAATTTCAGACAGACATTCAACAAGAGGAAATGAAATGACGCACGATCATCCAACTTAGTGTCTCAAAGAAAACAACGTTGCGCTGTGAGAAAAGGAAAACGTCAGCATCACACCAAAAAATAATTTTAAAAAGTGTGTAAACAGTTGTCCTTCGTCCAGAATGTACATGCTCTATTGCTCTTTGTGTTTCGTTCTTTACATTAAAAAGACGCCGAGATGGCAAGGAAAGGGAGGAGGAATTCAGGTAAACAGGAAAAACAGGTGCGTCCTTGATTTAGTAGCTATTTCAAAACAAGTTACCGTGAGATGACACAGTATGTAGTCGAATAAAAACGAATCGCTAATTAAATTTAATCATTACAAATACTTTAAGATCCACTCGTCTTTTTTTTTTTTTTATACATTTAGAAATCGGAAATAGCCTACCTGTACAACCAAACCTGACATGGCTGTCAGCTCCGTCCGTCCACGGGAAGCTAGTTGGGCATTCACAGCACACCGCAGTTAGAGCTCAAGTTCCTGATCTACAGATGTGAAGGTTACCCGGACTCCAAGTACATTTATTAAAACAACTAATTAAGACACCAATCCGAAAGCATTCTGGGTTAATCCTTCATTCTCCATTTAAATGTGGTGTCCTCGTTAATAAAAAAGTTGCAGCAATCTCAGGCTTCTCCAATTGTTTGAAATTAACCAGCGCTTGAGGGCAACGTCAGCAAGAGTCCGTCGGATTGGTGGACTTCAGAGTGACAGATCAATAAAGTAACCAATCACGTCGCGTTATTCAAAGCACCTGCCAGTGTACTTTGAATACTGCGATACCTTAACTGCTGCCGAGGAGGTGCTTTGAAATGTGCTTTGAATATGTAGGTAATTTAAGAGGAAAGACCATCAAGGCAGATAAAGGGCAGAAACCCCTTGGTAATTTATCGGTTTAGAATCTTAGATTATTATTATTATTATTATATATTATTATTAAGTATTTTAATTTAAATTATATAAATGATCTTACTATGGAAATGTATTGTAGTAGGTAGGCTACGTGGACCTGCAAAATATACATAAGCATGCATACTTTATGAACAATTAATAGATGTCAGATTACCTTGACAGATTACCTTTTAAGCACGTAAACAATACAATTCAACACCAACCTATAGTTGTATTCCAAATACTTAGAAAACACGTAGCCTACGTATTTGAATTTAAGTGTGGCCCATGGATATACATCCACGTATATTCAGTAATGTTGAGAGGCAATGGGCCTCTATCAAAGACAGCAGTTCATATGAGTGAGAGTGGTGACTGTTTTTCAAAATAAATGAGATACAGAGCTAGCATGTTATGTCACATAATATAGCATAATATAGCACTGAACATTGATAATTGTCAAGTATCATATTGGTACAATGCATAGTATAATTAAATTGCATAATTGTATTAGCTGCATACGTGTGTGTAGGCCCCTCTGCTGTGGACGCCTCTTTTTTAAACGGTCAATGTACACACCCGGTCGGTAGGGGGCGGTGATGCACCGTGGAGCCATTGCCGAGCGACCAGAAAAAGGCTAGAATAGAAGCGTGTGTGTGCGCGAACCTCCCGTCGTCCACATTGTGGGGATACATGGTGGGCAGCACTCCGTGCAACTAACTTCTGGCGCCTTATACACTTTGTTACTATACTTTCGACAATTCAATCGGAGACAGAGACGGTGGGTAAAACACAATGTCGGCGTCCCCGGCGAAAGTGAGTAGGAAGGAGAACTCCAACCATGATGGAGCGGAGGAGACTTCTGGTAAGGTTAAGGAATGGCGGTATCCTTGTACAACGCCATATTCAATTGTTTTGTTGCTTTTAGCGCTATTTTAGTACGCATCTTCTCATTCTGGCTATTCGTTCTGTTGGTGAATCATGCATGATATTGTTATTCGCAGACGGACCAGTTTATGAATAATATTTGGGGTCTGACCACCTCTAGAGTTTGCATTATTGAGTGTTATAGTTAATGCTATCTTAATGAATTGTGTTGCACGCCGTGTCGTGGTAAGCTAACGCAGTTGTTATCAGCGCACCGTTGGAAGTGAGCACACGTCCGAAACCGTGGCCAGATTTAACTTTACAAGTTTGCGTCGACCTTTGTTGAGTTTAAAGAATATAAACGAGGGTATTGTAAATATTTTAATTGTGAGGGATGTTTTTTAACGAGCCTAGCTTTAATGACAGGAGCTTTTAGGTGGACTGGGTTACATCGCGTATCACTCTATAGGTAGATCCTGGACATCCAGGACGTATTTATTTAGGAATCATGATGACGGTATCTTGGGTTTGAGTCATATGTGGCCGATATGCTTGGTAAACAAAACAAAAGCCACTAGTCCTCCGGGGTGATGGCCAACCTAGTCCTGACTCTGGACCTGTGCTACAGAGAACCGCATGACGGGACCCTCCGATGAATAACAATGGATTTATCTACGACTTTGACTACTTCGTGCTCGGGTTGGGAGATGTTGTTTTTGTTTATTCGACTACCGTGTGTATACAAAAACATGCCGAAATGTGGTATAAAACCAAATCTCGATCCCGATCCCCTGTTAACCACCCATTCAAGCCGAAGTAGTTGCCGCTAGCAGACGAGTTGCTATGGCTACTTCCGCCGTGACTATAATGGGCGGTGTGTGAAGTGTGGTGGTTTTTAACTTTACTTTTTGTCATTTTTGCCCAGACCACTCACTAGTTATGGTAACGCAGTTAAGATTACATGAAAGTTGCGAAAATGACCCTGAAGCAAAAAGGGTTGAGACGTTTTTTTTTATTTTAATTAAAGTTCCGTTGCTTTTTCTTTTGTTGAATCAAGATGAAGCATTGTTTTAATATGAAGTAACATCTGCTGCACACAATGGTTGTAGATGCGGCTAGCATTCAAGATGGCTTGACCGTCATTGTTTAGGTTGCGTAAATCCGTCGCAAGAAATCGGAGCTAAAAAATGTATTTAAACCACGCGGCCTAATGGCAACAGGAAGCTATATAGACTCATATCCGAGACTCGTGTGGAAAGAACGACCCTGGGACCAATGTATTGCCATGTACTGTTTAATTAAAATTTCTGCAGTCATCCTTTATTTTTGCTCTGTTAAATAAACTTTATAATAATTATTTAAATTTCAGATAAAGAACAACAGGAAGCCATCGAACACATTGATGAAGTACAGAATGAAATTGACAGGTAAAATCCACCATTCCACGATCAATGCAAATGTCAAAATATATTTTAATAAACTAACTAAAGTAATTGTACCACGTTTTTGTTAATTCATTGTATTTTATGATTCCCCCTAGACTAAATGAGCAGGCCAGTGAAGAAATTTTAAAAGTTGAGCAGAAGTACAACAAACTACGCCAGCCATTCTATCAGAAGAGATCGGCACTCATTGCTAAAATTCCTAACTTTTGGGTCACAACATTTGTCAACCATCCACAAGGTAATTGCTTATTTTAACATAATGCTGCCTTATTTGTATATTGTTGATGCACACCGGTGTCTGATAAAATAATGGATACATTTCAGTGTTTTAATGTTTCTCTAAGTTTACATTTAAAAATTGTTTTTTTTATAGAAATGCATTTACTTGATTTTAAATTGAAGTTATTTGATAGAGAAGAACAGACTTAAAGTCATATTGTCCGTACCGCAAAGTGACTAGACTGTTAAAACACATAATTGTACATGAAATGGTCTACCCTTACAATCTTAGTTGCCGCTATTCTGGGAGAGGAGGATGAGGAAGCCCTTCAGTACTTGAAGAGGGTGGAGGTCGCCGAGTTTGAAGATATCAAGTCGGGATACAGAATTGATTTCGTGAGTGGGCTCATTCAATTTAAAAGTGGGCAAAAAAAAAAAAAGTACATACATTTGAAACAGTTTCTCACAATTTACATGAATTGTGTAAATATTCCTTCCAGTATTTTGATGAGAATCCTTACTTTGAGAACAAAGTCCTCTCCAAAGAGTTCCACCTGAACGAGACCGGAGATCCCGTTTCCAAGTCGAGTGAAATCAAATGGAAGCCCGGGGAGGTTTGTTTACCTGTGGTTTATATGAATTTAAAATTGAGAAATTACAAGATCGTCAAATTTTTTGCATAAGCATATCTATGCACATTTCTTGTAAGTATAATTTGTTTGTACTACTGCTTTATCCAGGACCTGACCAAACGCACGGGGCCGCCTCAAAACAAAGCAGGCAAGAAGAGGCATTTTGAGGACACTGAGACATTCTTCACATGGTTCACGGACCACACTGACTCTGGGGCCGATGAGGTGGGAGAGGTCATGAAGGACGACATCTGGCCCAACCCCTTACAGTACTACCTGGTAGGCTCCTCCCGGCTGACCGCAATGACTTTCACATCCAGTCTATAGCCTTATCTGCTGCATTTGCAAGTAAAACAGGATGGGGGGGGGGGAACAATGCATAGGAGGAATAGGTTTGGTTAACCCTATCCCTATGGAAATTGACAGAACATGCCTGTCAGCGGTCTCCATTTGTTAAATATGTTGATGAATTCTTACTTCTGAATGTAGGTCAATGATATTATGTTATAGATGTGTTTATTGTTGGGGAAATTTGTAAAAAAAAAAACTGTCATGTAGTTCTAACTAAATTCAAAATGATTGATTTCTAACCATATGAATTTTCTGAAATATTCCCAAGGTTCCTGACATGGACGAGGATGACGATGATGAAGATGGGGAAGAGGATGATGCCCTAGAAGATATTGATGAGGAAGACGAAGATGATGATGATGATGAGGAGGAGGACGAAGAAGATGGCGAGGTCACCAAAATATGATAATTAATATTCTTATTAAGGCTATTTGATCCCAAAAGTCAACTTTATCCTTGTAATTCGATTTCTCATATTGAATTTCGTCAGGTTTTTCAAATTATAAAATGTATAGTTTGAGATTTTTCTTTAGATGGGAAATTGAAGAAAAGGACATTTTAAATAATATTTTGGCCACTGTAAACTTGTTATTGCTGTAATTAAGGACATTTTATTTTTTGGTGAACTCTGAAAAATATATAAACGATTTTATAATCAACAGCTTAAAGTTATTTTTAGTTGCAGACCTAGTTTGCTTTATGGTGGCTCATTGTTAAACACTATCCTCTTCATGTGGTAAAAAAGTGTCCTGTCAATCCACATGCCTCTGTGTTCCAACAGTAAACCTAATCAATAAAGTACTTTTTGTCACAGAGGCATTCATTTCCTTCATAGTCCAGGTTGAACTTTAAAAAACGACCTATCAATTTACTTAGAGGGTCTGGTCCCTGTCTTAAGCTCACTCTGTAGTTTATTAACATTAATCTGTGGTAGTGTGTGTGTGTGTGTAGCCATGTAGTAGTATACATACTGATGTTTTCATGTTGTCTTTCAGGATAACGGCAACTAAGCGTCAGAAGAATATGTCTACCACTCCTCATCGTTCTCGACCCTAGGAAGCAACTCGCTTTGTGTTTTTCAAGTTTCCCTCTCCTTTCTTTATTTTATTTCGGTATTTTTCTGTTTTTACACTCATGGCCTGTCATACAAGCCATGTTTCAAGACAAAGAGCCTTTTCTTAGTCATAGTTTCAGGGTGGTTCTCTAGAAAGTCTTGTCTATTATTACATCAAAAGAAGATATGCAAACATCTATGTATGAATTTTACTGCTGCGTGTCTGATGCAGATATCAAATGTTTTGTATTGTGGTGCAATGGATGGAAATACACTAGGCTGCGGTGTTGGAATTAATGCATCCATTCAATTACTACTTTAAGTCTAGAATAGTCGTGGTTTCGGGAGCCTAATTTTGCGTTTCCTTTTTTGTACCGAATAAAAGTACCAGCTTGTTAATTTCAACATTTCAGGGGTTATCTTGGTATGCCAGTATTAAAGTTTGTTAACATTTTTGGAGGGGACTGAATGTCGACAGGTAGAGAATGGTGGGGCTGATGGGGGCATATCAATGGATGTATGTTTGTTCACTTGTTATTATCATCCAGCAGCTGAAGCTCGGAATTCAATTTGTAATAAAAAATAAAATGTTTTTTGTGTTCAATTTTGTGGGGTGGCCAATAAAGGATCCAGGTAGCCTGCGATATTTGTCCATTTTACAGCAAAGTGTAAAATATGCTATGTAATAAAAGCAATGTGCATGTATGATTTAAGTAATTTTAGACTTAACCAGAGGTTTTTCTACTCAAAATACTAAGATAAATTGTCCCTTATGATGCAATCATAAATTAAATCAATAACAAATTTCCAATACTTGTCTTTGTGTGCCTTTTAAGATCTATGGATAACTAACTAGGCCAATAATTAACGTTTCAATAACTCAGATGATGCAGACATTTATCAGAACTGCTAGGTAAAACCCATTGCTTGGTAATACATTCGATTGGTACAAACAAATCGGAAGTGTCAAGTAATGGGGAATTTATAAAAAATAGAAATGTATTCAAATTCGGTGTTAGAAATGCTATACTTTATTAAATAACCAATACTCCTGTACTGGCTTTTACAAATGTACCTAGGCTAAACGGAAACGCTTTATGCTAATCCATTGACGACATCCGGTTGTATCCATAGTGATGGCATTCCCTATCCCAGATGTCTGCCGTATCAATTGTATTGTAAACAAGTTGCATGGTACCTTGACATGCATTAAAGTGCGTTATGCTGTGTAGACACTACCAATGACTGATCTCTATTCATTGGGCTTACGTTATAATTTCACGCAAAAACGATATAGTTTGTATCTGTTAAGAAAGAGAATGTTCACCGACGAGACATTGGACTGTGTAGGAATCGAGTCGCTTTGGAGAAAATCCCAACAGTTAACACAGCAGTCGGTATGTTAATTGATAATCATTTTACCATTCATTTACATCTCGATGTCTATGCAAACCGGTGCTATCTCCTGTTTTTGTAGTCTGTTTAATTACAAGTAACGTAAAGCATTTGTGACGAATCAAGAAGAGAGCAACTACTCACTGTGTGCTTCATTCATTTCAGAGAGGATGCCAAACCAAAGCCGTGAGCTGTGCCGAAGCCGAAGTCCAAACCGTTCACACTACAGTAAACTGCAGCCAGACAGAGCCACAGGACCAGCTCACAGAGCATCTTCTCACATACCTCACCCAACAAGAGGCTGAACCGCCAGGTCTGAAGGACTTCCTCGACCGAGTAGAGGGTATGGTCATAAGAGAGTTGGCCAAGAATGCCAAGAGTCATGCCTTCGATGGATACCAAGTGAATTGGGAGGAAGAAAGTCACTTGGTGAGTCAGAGAGCAGCAGTATTGAACATACACAATGATGACGTTTCATCTATCCATCCCCCCCCCCTCTCTCTCTCTCTCTCTCTTTTCAAATGTGTTACCCTTAAAATACAATGGTGTATTATTTGTGTCGCAGGTTTCGTGCCTACATTGCCTCCAGGATCCTAGTGCTCAGGAGAAAGGTCTTCATGTAACCAGCGTATCGTGGAACTGTACAGGTTCTGTTGTTGCCTGTGCTTATGGACGGTATGTGTGAGATCATCCATTGATAAAGAGACCCACACATTAGGACGTTTACCAGGTTTCATGAGGTTTATCTTGCATCAAAAATGCGTGAGGTAAAGGAGAGTTTCCCATGATGTCTTGCACACACATTTTCCCCCTTTAATAATAAGAACAACAACTGGTTGCTTGGTTATTCTAGAATTGTTGTTGTTAGGACTACAAAGATGGCCGGCTTGAACTTAATTAGTGGAACTTCAGATCACACGACAGAAACTGCACTGCTGCTACACCACCATATCCTCTCACTAATCCCATTAGTCCTTATTGTTGCAGCTCAAACTCTTGGTTTGTGTTCTTTATGTGACTGGCAGTATTGACGACGGAGACTGGAGCACCGAGGCGTCGTATGTATGCACGTGGAACGTGGACCGGCGAGGCCTGAACCCAAAACAAGCCGATCTGGTCATAGACGTCAGCACGGCCGTCATGGCCATCTCCTTCCACCCAACACGCCCCTCCCTCATAGCAGGTATTTGTGTCTACGGTCCCTTTCGGTTGGACTCTAGCTGCACCAGTGCAGTGTTCAAGAGTCTGCACAACATATCACCAACCAATTAACCAATTAACTCACAGAAACAATCCACAAGGAAAAAAAAACAAAAAGAGGGATTCACTGAAGTGGTTACAACAAAACAAATGTAACAAAATAGAAACTTGTGTCTGTGGTATTAGGAGGCCTGTACAGTGGGGATGTGGTGGTCTGGGACACCAGTAAAAGTCAGGACTCTGTAATGGCTCAAACTGGGATGTCTGCTCAAAGTCACCGTGAACCAGTCTATAAGGTGAGTTAGTCCTTCCATATGATCCATCCAAGTAAATGAAGAAAATGTGCATATAGAAACATTAAGTACTATGCACATACATAAAATACACACATACCTGATGGTCCACAATATTGTAGTTCTTCTTATTTGAGAAGCCAGGGATGCAGCCAGGGAAGTAAAACATGAATGAATGCAACATGGCTCCAGGTTGCATGGGTGCCCCAGGAGAAGAGAGGAGAGTTTGGGGTGCTGAGTGCCTGTTCGGGAGGCAGGGTACTGCTGTGGACCCTGGATCTAGACCCCGGGACGCTGGTTCTGCATGCAGGCTATGCCCTGATCACACAACAAGTACCGCACAGCAGCAGCGCACACACCAAGGTGAGGCTTTGGCTGGGTCCCATGAATATCACAATCATCTTCACATGTATATCGCATGCATCTTCCCATCTTATCAGATGCATCGTCACATCTGTCATATTATGTGCATGTTCACATATATCAGTCTTACTTTAGTAACAGTAGACGGTAAACGGTTCAAGATCATCAAAGACATACTACTACCATGGACGAGATCATCAAAGACATACTAACACATTTAAAAATAGAAAAACACGATATAGGCTTCACTCGTGGTACTTAAAGTCCCAACCTGGTGTTCTCCCCCCATCCCATCCCTAGGCCAGGGGCAGCAGCCACGTGGGCATCACCTCCTTGGCCCTGGCCCCCTGGGACCCTGACACCTTCCTGGTGGGCTCCGAGGGGGGTCTGCTGCTCAGGTGCTCCTTCTCCTCCCAGACGCCGGCCGCCGTGCCACCCTCCCTGGACCAGAGCCCCGGCCTGGCCCTCAAGGCCCCGGCGGTGTTCTCCTTCCGGCCTCGCCGCAGCCCCATCCACGCCGTCAGCTGTTCTCCATTCCACAGGTGACCCCACCCCCCTCCACCAGATTAGCTGGTCATTGGTCCCCTTTCCACAGGTGACCCCCCCCACACCCCACCAGAGTGGTCGTAAAATAAATAAATCTAGTGATTGGATTGCCTAAAACAAAATATTTTTTCGAGCGATCTGATCTGATTTGAAAATAAAATATATTTAGTGACCTGATTGGCTAGATTACAGACAGATTATGGTGAACATTGGTTTACTGGTGAACACAAATCATAAAACAAGCACAACACCGCGATGCAACCGGGCCTAAATAAAGAACCTAACAAAACAAAGCTTAGCTAACAGGGGACGCAAAGCTTAACAGCTGGTCCACACATCTACTTCCCTCCCTAAACTAACCCAAAAATACAGTGGGTAGCAACAATCCTAACCTAATGTGTTGTAAATGTGTTTGAAATGGTATTTTATCAGCCCCGATGTTCACACATCCAAGTGCTTGCATGAAGGTGTTTGTCGTCTCTCAAAAGGAACCTTTTCCTGAGTGTGGGGACGGACGGCCTGGCCCACCTCCACTCCCTCCTGCAGGCCGGTCCTCTGCAGTCCCTCCGCGTGGCCGACGCCTACGTGTTTGACGTGAGCTGGTCTCCCACCAGACCCCTGGTGTTCGCTGCGGCCACTGGTCAAGGTTGGTTGTGTGGACAAGCCATTACAAGCTGTTTGAAAAACGGCCCTTTCCGTGCCTTAGTGACTTCACAAGTGGGAGTGTCCACCTGGATGTATGACGGATAGATAAGCAACATTTGCTACAGTCCACTGGGTAGGCTGGTTGACTGATCTATCCAGCATCAATCTATGTGGACACTCCCACTCGTCACAAAGGCACATTATTGACACATCTGATGGGCTCACCAATCAACTCAGTGAAATCAAATGGGTTAACAGTATAGAGTCCGAGTGCTTCTCGTGATCGATAAAAAACAACAACATATAGACTGTGTGTTTTCAATTTAACGTCCCCCTCCTTTACCTCCAGGCGTGGTGCAGATCTTCGACCTGGGCAGGACGTCCGTGCGGCCGGCGGCCACCATCGAGCAGGGCACTGGGGGCAGAGCCGCCACGTGTCTGGCCTTCAACGCCACCCACACCGGCCTGCTGGCGGTGGGCAGCATGGACGGCACGCTCCACGTCTGGAACCTCAGCTCCGACCTCACCAAGCAGGGGCCCCGAGAGACGGCCCAGCTGGAGCAGCTGGCCAATGAGGTGGCAGGATGAGCCGCGTTCCCTTGGCGATCGCGTTATCATTGGCACTTTGTAATAGTCACTTTTGTAGCATTTATTTATTACTGTATATCTCAGTCTCATTGTTTATTTTTGTGCATTAAAACTTTTTATGGAATTGAAAACTTGTAAAAGAAAGACCTCAGAGTCTGAATGAGTGGTTTCCAGTTCTAACCAGTAGCGTTTATTGAAGCACACTGCAGTGGGTTAAGGTGTTTTTTCACATCACTGTTATTATAAGTTCTTATATCCAGCAGAAGCACAAGCTAAAACGGCTAAAAACAATCACATTCAAAGGCAGACAGATCTACTATTATCAGAGGAGCACGACAAGTGAAAGCTTTGGAGCTAGTATAAATAGGTATAGAGTGACAACTAGTGAGTATTTTCGTTTCTCGTGTGGTTAATCATGCAGTTTCAGCCGTGTTATTCGTGTTTTCTTTAAGTGTGTTGTGGGGGGGGTGAGGGGCAAACGCGTCCCGATTGGTCACTGGTAGCACGAGGATCAGTTGACGAAGAGCGAGCGTGTGAATTCCACAAAGTCGAAGGCCGAGGGCAGCTCGCGTCCCTTGCCGTCTAGGTAGGGCTTCATGTGTGACATGCAGTAGTCTGCTTGTTCCTTGGTCAGGTTCTGCAGCAACGGAAGAGGAGGAAATGGATGTCATTGATTAATGTTGGTTATAATTACAAGGATAAAAACTAAAACAATGATACCATTATTTAATTATATATATACACACACGCAATAGCATTAACTGATCTATCTATTAAATAACGGCATTAACACCTAAAAGGTACCGTATGTTCGATTTAAGTGCTATCAATTGAGTAATTTGTAAGAAATTCCATAGCTATGTCAGCTTTATGAGTGAAATGCTCTTTTAGTAATTACAATATCTTGTTATGAAAAAAGTACAAAATTATTCCAATCATACATTCTCAATGCCGGAGAAAACGAGCAGAGTGAGGCAGCCACTCTCACAGCAGCTTTTAATGATGTCCTTTGAGGTGAAGAACATGGAGCTGACTGTGGAGCGAAAGCGTTACCTGGTAGAGTTCTTCTTTGGTGACGTAGGGCTTCGCCTCTGTGCTGAGGGCGCGGAAGGCGCTCTCAATCTCCTCGCTGGACTTCACGTTCTCTGTCTCGCGGCTGATCATGAAAGCCATGTACTCTTGCAATGATACGTTGCCATCCCTGCACAAATACAAAAGACCAGAAATTGACCATCGACAGAATGATCTTACGTTCATTTCTACACATTCATAATTAAAATAAGTTTGTATTTTCTGCCACGACAGCCTGTGAAGCGTCCATAAACACAACTTACTTCATTACTGTGGAGCTCACTGAATCACAACCTTAGCCTGAACGTATTTACAATTCTGAACCCCACCCTGCCGTAACCCTGGGTAGCCGCCGGGCGTCTGACCTGTTGGGATCCACTGTGTCGAGGATGGACTCAAACTCTGGGTCGGGCTCTCCCTCCTCCACCATGGGCAGGTCGTAGCCCAGCGAGCGCAGACACGACTTGAACTCCTGGTGGTTCAGACGGCCGGACTTCTCCTTGTCGAAATGTCTGTGGGGGAAGGTGGGGGGGGGGGGTAAACAGGACAGAATGATGAGGGTTCATTAACTGGTCGTGATGATGATAGTAATTATGATGGGACTCAAACAGCTGCAAGCATGCAGAGCTTCTCAGAAAGTGAAAGTAGCTTACTTGAACATCATGCTGAACTCCTTCAGTGCTTCTTCTGTGACTCCCGTGGTGTTCCTGGGAGGGGATGGACAGATGATTAGCCAATGTGGACACAACAGCACAACCAGAATACACTAGATACTAGCTATTATCCTATGTAAACACGGAATTTGAATCAAAAAGTAACGTGGTTTGCGAATTTGCAGGTGAAACCTAAATGTTTTAAATTGACACGATTGGGTCTGAAAAAATAGTTAATTAATTCCATCTTGTAAACATAACACAATAAAACACAATATACCCAACATCGTTCCATTCAGATCTTTGTGGCCCTATGCAAATGTATTCTAGTCCTGGACATGTTCTCTGTATAGTCCAGATGACAGGCATTATCATGCATGAAAGGTGGCAAAATAAATAAGCATATTATTACTTGTGTTATCTTTTCTGTGTGTGCATTCTTGTGTCTCTGTGTGTTTCTGTCTCTCCATCTCTGTATGTATTTGTGTGTGCCCATGTCTGTCTGTGCTTCAATCTGTGTTTGTGTGCATCTCAGTGTAAGTGCGTGCCAGCGTGCGCCTACCTGGCCTGTATCTGCTGCTCCAGGTTGTGCTGCATCCTCATGCCCAGCTGGTCCAGCTGGTCCCACTGCTGGGCCAGGCCCACCGTGCTGTGCTCCGTGTACTTGTTGTCCAGGATGAGGGCCTCCTCCATGGCCGCGCCCAGGTCCTCAATCTTCTTCAGCTGGCTGCGCATCGCCCGGATCTCCTGGTGCTTGCGCTGAAGGACGTAGAGTAAGAGACACAGAGTGATGAGACGACACGGTGTGAGGCTAGGGCTGAACGCAAAAGACACCTGAAGGGTGTCCTTGCCGGAGGACTCTGGGATGTTCTGTAGTTTCAGCCGTTGCAACCGAATGCATTATGTTTCAGCCGAATGCATTATGTGTGTTACAGTCATGCATTAAACATTAAAAGCAAATGAACACAGCATATTCCCAGCATGCCTTGCTTGTTCACATTGAGTGAAGGGTCAATCAGCATCTAAAAAGATTGTTTCTTATCGCATGACTATAGGTTGGATGAGTCCAATGGACAGTCCTTTGTACAAACTCAAGTAATCTCTTTCCTTCTTTCCTTCCTAGCTCAAAAATATATAATATAATATTTTTATATAAATATAAAAAACATCTATATTTAACCCTACAAGAGAGTGCCCAGTGGAACTACAATGAAGTGAAAACATCCAAGAGTTCAGTCGAGGTTCAGTAAAATGTTTTGAGAGAATGTGCTATATTTCCATAAATAATAAATCACTGTAAAGGTGAAACAACACATAAAGTGCTAGTGGTTTTGTGATGTAAAAACGTTGGTGACATTTACCTTGGTGGCTTCAAGCTGTGATTCCAACGTTCCAGATTCTTCTACCATGCAAGACCTACGCAGCAACACAGATACAATCAGATAGGACCCAGGAGATACAGATACATACTTTAGATGTCAATCTAAAGTCTGATTTGTGAGACTTGTCCTATGATGACACCTCTGTGAAAAGGGTCTATTCTCGGCAAAAAATGCATGCAAAAACTCTAGCTATCTAACCCATACCATGCAAGGTTACCACCACCAGCCTGGAGGACTGGTAGTTGTAAAGACCTGGAAGTAAAGGACTGGAAACTGCAACTACCACAGTGTTGTAGTTGCACATGTGTATCATATTTCTCTGAAGTGAATACATGAACACATATGCGGCAACCCTTTGGTTTTCCACATTTACCTTGAGAATTTGCAGTTTCCAAGTCTCATACGGCCCAGTGAACAATAACGAGTAATGATGTGATAACTAGTGCCTATCAACTCTAGTCAAACAGTGCCTCGTGTGGGGAAAACCGGAATAATGCATCTTTTTTGTTTTTTGTTTTTTGTTCTTCAGCAGAAGGTGAACATTAGTACGGAACACGTTGAACAGTCCAAAACGGTGTGTTGTTTTTTTTTAGACCAAAGTGAATAATGTTACACAGCCTTAGGGGCATGGGGCTGGTCAAGACTCCGTGGGGGGGGGGGGGGGGGGGGAGGGAGGGGGGGCGGTAGGGGGCTTGACCTTCCGGTGAGGTCGTCAGCAACCTGGTAGTGATAGACACAGATTATGCCCCGATAAGCAATGCTATTCAGAGATGGGACAGGGAGGGATAATCACAAGAGGCAGACGTCAGGAAGTCACCAGGGCTGTTTCCAACAATGACAATGATGGACATCTGACACTCACAAGGCATTGTATATGCATTGGTATACGCAAGGGAGTTAATCTGAGAGGTGGTTAAAAATACCACAACACACCTTCAATGTGTCCACGCTTTAACAGTCTTAAGAAAAGGGCTATCCATTTTTTTGGTAGAGCATAAGCATATTAAAACCAACCGATGGGATTTAACTAATCAGTTCACAGAGAGCAGAGACTCATTTGCACACATTGTACGATAAAACAGGTCATCACGTCATAGACATAGATAGAAAAAGTTATATGTACCCGTCCAGAAGATATGTCCTGAAGAGCAGAGCGATACCAGGCATTGGTAGGGGAGAGGAGAGAGAGAGGAATGGAGAGAGAAAATCAAGACAAACACACATTAACTTTGTGTGCTGGATACTGGTCACTGCAACATGCCATGGAAGGCTAGCAAAGCACAGGGGTTATCAAAACATGTCATCCACTTTTATATACATTGTGTCGAAATACAAGTGTTGTAATGATGACTTCCTGTTTACTGACGTCGGAACAAGGATGCTTTTAAAGAGATCCAAATCATTTGTGATAGTGAGTGTTTGTGCTGCTTTTAAAGAGATCCAAATCATTTGTGATAGTGAGTGTTTGTGCTGCTTTTAAAGAGATCCAAATCATTTGTGATCAACATTTTAAAGCCAATTCATTAGATTTAAATTTTACAACGTATAGATCATAACATTGCATAGCTAAAGCTATGCAATTGCATAGCTAAAGCAAAGCACGTGCACGTGCAGCAGTGCTCTAGCGCCCCCTGTCCCTCACCTGGTCTCCTGCAGCCACTGATGGAAGGTGTTGGCGTGCTGGGCGAACTCCTGCCTCAGCTTGTCGTTCTCCTCCTGCCTCCTCTGCTCCTTCTGTAGCTCCAGCTCGCGCTCCTGCACACATCACCATGGCAACCGCCAAGGTCGATTACAACAAGGCTTCAAACCACGATGGTGAGCCTGACACACAAATGGTCCTACGCTTGATGTGTAGGGTTTAACTGTTCTGGTGTTGGATGAGAATTTGGTGTGACCAATCATTTGATATTATGCAACACTAACTCATATTGTATTGAAGACATATTATTTGGGGTGTGCAATACAATATCAAATAACTAGTGTATTTTTTAAAATTTATATTCCAATAAAAATGTCCAATATCCCAGCATTTGATCCATTTAATTTTGAGTAAATTTTATACATTTATAAACATATTTCTCTTACCTTACATATTTTTGGGGATTTAATTTAAGTTTTTTTTTATCACCACATTGATATCTTGAGCAAGGCAATAGTGACGGCAAAAAATAACTCCTAATCTGAATCTGAATCCTAATCTAAATCGAATTGGTGTGCGCGTGTACGTGAGGGTGTATGTGCTCCAGTTCGTGCGCACGTGTGCGTGTCCGCCCGAGCCCCCCACCTTGATGATCTTCTGCAGGTTCCTCCAGGTCTCCTCCAGGGCCTCCATGGTGAACCAGGTGTAGGGGTTGGACACCACCTGGTAGCTCTTGATCTGCCGGTCCAGCTCGGCCAGCTGGCCGAAGTCGGCCTGCGCCGAGCTGAGCGAGGAGCGGAAGGCCTCGTGGGCCTCGCGCAGCGCACGGATCTCCTCCAGAGAGTTGCAGCGCACCGGGTCCGTCAGGTCCTCCTCCGCGTTCTCGAACCAGCTGTTGAAGGCCGACGCCTTCTTGGCGAAGGTGAGGAACAGGTCCTCCACCTGGCCGGGCGAGAGATGAAGAGGGACGAGAGGGAGAAAGCGAGAGGAGTTAACTATGTTCAAAGACAATCAATGAATGAATGTCACTGTCACACACAACCGCTAATTACTAAATAATTTGATTAAAAAAGATTATTCTAAAAAAAATTGCGTCAGCTGCTTTGGATAAAAACATCTGCTAAATAAATATATTATTATTTATTGCCCTTATTCCTCAATAACTGTCTTTTTACTTTTAGTTCTTTTGACTCTTATTTGAATCTTTAATCTCTGTGCTTTCTGAGGTGGCAATCTCAGAAAGAAAAAAAAAAATCTCTATTCTACCCTACACATTTTGTCCAAAAAAAACATTTTGGGAGGGTTGCGCTACAAATACGAACAGAGCTGGTGTTGCTTTGAGCTCCACAGACGTGTCTCCTGGCCGACCTCACCTTCCTGAAGTGCTGCTGGGCCTCCAGCAGCTTCTTCTTGCGGGCGGCCGAGTTGGAGAGCAGCTGGTTCCAGCGCTTGATGAGGGCGGCGTGACGGGTCTCGATGGCCTTGGACTGGACGTGCTGGGCGGCCAGCAGCTGGTCCATCAGCGCCGTGATGTTGGTGATGCCCTCCTGCTGGAAGGCCTGCAGGCCCGCGTCGAACGTCTCCTGTTGGGGTGGGGGAGGAGAGGGACGGAGTGAGGCGAGGCAGGGCGTGTTTATGATACGTAAACAGCAGCACTAGGGATGAAGTCTTGTTTGAGTAGGGGGGGCCTTCACCAAGAGGCCATAAGCAGTACTGCTGTTTAGGGTAGGGCTGCTCGAGTATGGAAAAAATCCTAATCACGATTATTTGGGTCAATATTGCAATCAGGATTGTTCATACAATTCATTCATATGATTATTTTTGAGTTTGAAAACATGATGGATTATTCAGCATTTCTGCCCAAAAAAACACTTTGTAACTGAGAACTTTGAAATGTCCCCTTAAAAAAATACACAAAATGTTCGAAAATAATGTACAAATATGTATCCAGCTGTTCTGTTCTGTTTAATGAATAACAAATATATACAAAAAACGGTGGTTTAAAATGGTTTAAACTCGATTATATTAGTTTTGAGATCTTTTGACGCAAAAATGTATTAATTGCACAGCCCTAGTTAAGGGTACGCTAAAGAAATGATAACACGTTAAAGGTATTGTCATTCAGCTCTAACACGTGCCCCATGTGCACCACTCCAGTCTTTACCTGTTTGGTCAGCAGGGTCTGCACAGAGGACAGGTCCCTGCCGTAGTCGTCCGTCTTCAGGCTGTTCTCCTTCTCCCCTGAAGACACACACACAATTAGATTAATAAAATGTTCATAGGAAGGCATGCAGCAATTTGTATTACATGTAAACAACTTTTTGTTATAATTATTATATTTTTCTGAAGCCATTATGTAGAATAAAACCATCCTACGTAAGGGGATGTAAGGGGTAAGCATGGTGGTGTGTCTATAGTAAGGTGTCCTACCAATCCAGGACTCCACCACGTCGGCCTTCCAGTTGAACTGCAGGAAGGCAGAATTCTCGTCCAGCTTGGCCTTCCTCTGGGCCGCTGCCCGCTCCAGCTCCGACACCTTGCCCCGCAGGGCCGTCATCTTGGCACTGATGTTGTCAACATGATGGTTGTTCTAGGGAATACATACACACCGATACGTTTGTCACACGGGTTCCCGGCTTGTGCATGGACACAAACACTTACTTTCTTTTTTATCGTAGTCGAGTTTTGTAATTTAAAATACTACTTAATTATTTTCAATACTGCATAGTTTCAATGATGACGCATATTCCGTCTACATCGACCTCAACGCTCTCTGATTTACTGTTTGTATTTATCTTACCTTCTTGATGAGCTCGTCTCCATTGGTGCACACGTCGTTGACCCTGTCCCTGTGCACGGTGAAGTCTGTCTCGAATGCTTCGTGTTTTTTCAGCAGGCCCTGTAGGATGTGACAAAACATTTAAACACTGATTAAGAGGTCGTGGTCAATTGTCCCATCGTTTTGTTAATTTAGTACACATCCAAGGAAAACCAAACCCTGACAACTTATTGGAAATGGAAAGTGATTTAGTGTGTGGTTACTGGTGCAAATCTCAACTTAAATGCACAAAGTTTAAATATAGTAGGGTACGATGCAAATATAGACTCAATGTCCTCTATAGGTTAAACACAAGCTATTGCATGGGTTAATTCCTAATTTTGAGTTTTGGGTTACCGTGTAACTTCAATCAAACAACGAAACTCTGAACAACAGTATAGCCCCGGCCCCAAATGAAGAAAAAGGGTCTACCACACATTGGTTTAACAAGGGGGCGGGATTAGCTCCAACAGGGGGTTTTGATTGGCCATGTAAGCGATGAGACTAGACGTACCTGCACTGCAGCCAGGGTGTCTCCGTAGTCCTCGCTCCCCACCAGGTTCAACTTCTCGTTTATCCACGCCTCTTCCTCTTCCACGTTCGCCACAAACTGCTGGTACTCCAGCGACTCTTCCAGCCTCTGCCCCCTACGCAAAAACACAAAAACAAACACACAGCCGTCCGTTACTGGACGTCCAACGCACACTAACCCGTGGAGAAAGGCAGGTCCCTTGTGTGCCATCGAGGGGAGGAGCATCATACAGCATGTGATACGATTGGCCTTTCTCATTGGCTTAGAAAGGTGTCAGTCGACCTCACAGAGCCACGGCAATTGGAGCAAAGGCCACCCCTGAGGTTTATCATTGGTGGTGTGTGGCTGTTCAGACAGAGAGTAGGATGTGTGTGAGGCTCGCCTCGCTCCGGACAGGTCCTTGAGCTCCTTCCAGTGGTCCACAAACTGGGCCAGCCTCTGTTGGATCTCCTCCTGGCCGATGGTGTTGTCATCGGACAGCTTCTTCCCCGTCTCCAGTACAGACTGGGCATGATGCATAACACACACAAACACAACAGTCAGTAATCAGGACGGATAGAGTCTACACACACGACTCAAGCCAGTGGGAGCAGCAGGAGAAATTATGATACACATTTATATAGAACAATGCAGTACAGTAAAAAAAAAAATGGTGTTTTAAAATTGCACTGGATGGGTGCAATTCTCTGTTTAGAGAATATATTTGGAGGGACTATGGTTATCAGTGAATATATTATATATTCTTTTTATGTATTCTCACCTGAATGGCCGGCTCGTGGGCCCCCAGCTCTGCTTCCAGCCTCTTGTGCTTCTTCCTCAGATTCTGCACTCCCGTCAAATCACGTCCATAGTCCTCTGAACTCACCAACAACTTCTTTTCCCTGGGGGAGGGTGCAGAAGGAACCGGATAAGAACCAGGACAACCAGGGTTGGTTTGTTTGTGCGTTATGTACTAATCTACTACTCTTGATCGGGGATTGACATGTTTTCTGCATATTTTTTACAGTATCTGTTTGTGCATATGCTACGTCAGTGTAAGTGTAAGTGTAAGCGTAAAGGTAATGGGTGTGTGTGTGTACGAGTTTGCAAACGTGCATACATGTGTGTCTGCATGAGTGCGTGCTTGTGTGTGTGTGTGTGTGTGTGTGTGTGTGTGTGTGTGTGTGTGTGTGTGTGTGTGTGTGTGTGTGTGTCTGCATGTGCATGTGTCCCTTGGCGGTCCTCACTTGATCCAGGACTCCTCGTCGTCCAGGTCCCTGAAGAACTGGTGCAGGCGGTGGGACTCGTTGAGCTTGGCGCGCCGCCCCGCCGCCATGCTCTTGATCTTGGCGAAGCGGCCGTTGACGGCGTCCCGCTTGTCCTTCACCACCGTGGTGTCGAAGGCGATGCTGCCCATCAGGCTGTCCGCCTGGCCGTTCAGGTCCTTCAGCCGGTCCTGGGGGGCCACGGATGGGTGTGTTAGGAATTAAGTAATTATACTAACCGGACACCCCGGTGGCTCACTGGGTTAGCCAACAATAATGTATATATATAATATATATTCATATATATTAATAATGGGTTCATGCTAGTATTGGGATTATTTGCCCAAAATAAATTGGGGGGAGAAAAAAAAGAAGACACCAGAAATCTCAATGTAATCTTAGTTATTAGGATAGGATGGTCTGATCCTACAGAGGGCGGTATAGTGTACACTAACCACAACACAAACAATCTAACTCCTTCAAATGTATCCGTCTCGTTTCCAACATAATCCTGTAAAAACGACAGTTGTCTCCATAGCAACAGATAGTTGTGACTAGCAGGCAGGTGGGCATCGCACACTGACCTCGTGGGCGGAGATGTCCGCCTCCAGCAGCTGGTGCTTCTTCAGCAGGTTGTTGACCGAGGCCAGGTCTTTGCCGTAGTCCTCGGAGGCCAGCAGGGCGTCGACCTGAAGAAGAACACAAAAGGTTTAAAACACTGGATTCTTTACCTGAACCTTTATATTATCCCCACAATTGCTTTTATCTCCCAGTATTTAAACCCTTTTTTTGTTTAGTTACTTACATTTCAATTTGTATGTACATTTGATGTCAATTAGGTAATGAAATTATTTTTGTACACATGGTTTTGTTGTATAAATATATATATTTGCATATTCCTAGATAATTCACGTTTAAATTCTTGTCTATATATTTCCATTAAACATTTTTACTTGATTTTAATCTCTTTTCTCCATTTTCCCATCTTGAGCTGGGTAACTCTGCTATGCCATTCCCAACAGGATCAAAATATCCCACCACAGCCCCGCTGAACGTTTCCCCATCCTATCTGTCTCTCAGCGTACCTCAGACAGCCAGAAGTCAAAGTCCTTGATGCCGGTGTTGAAGTTCTGCTGCTTGTTGGCCTCCTTGAGCTTCTGGCTCTTCTCCGCTGACTTGTTGACCAGGAACTGCCACTGCTCATCCAGAGCGTTCAGCCGCACCTAGAGGGAGGAGGACACACACATCATGCATGTCAGCAAAAAGAGGCTTTTGTTTTGCTCATATTATTGGATTTATTGAACCACTATTTGTCTAACCAGGCTGGTTTCATCATGATTCATAACGTCTTTTACAAAGAGAGACACGGCTGAGACCAGCAGCAGACCATTTCATCGTCATTAATCCCAGATTCATAAATCATAAGCATATTAGCGTGTCAGATGCCTTCGATTCAATTGTAGCAGTCCCTCTTTTCCCTTGTTTACTGTTTGTTTGGGGACATTTCTCTGTTTGTTCGTCCATCCATGTACAGTACAAGCTCCACTGACGGAAACTCATATTGAACGTATTGAAACGGTGATCTGTGGAGATGAACCCTCTCGGTTCAAACGGTTTACCCAACAGTCTCATTCTCGAATATCATGGACAATTCACACCAGGATGTGATGGCGTACCTTGACGGCGTCCTCGCTCCCGGAGCAGGCCCCTCTCTGGATGAGGGCGTTGCCCGTGTCGATGACCCCGCGGATGCGATCCGCGTTGGCGTGCAGCTCCGCCTCAAAGGCCTGGTGCTTCTGGTGCTTGCTCTGAGGGCGCGCACGCACACGCACACACAGATAGACAGACAGGGGGAGGACACAGCAGATGCAATGAGAAAGCGTTGCTTTAGGCATTTCGTCCTAAGGTGATAAGGATGTGTGATGTTTGGTTGTGAGTGAATGTTTCTTCTAAGCTGTATTCTTAAAAAAAAAAAAAGGTAAAACCGTTGCTTTCATACAGACTTGCCATTCAGTGCAAAGGCCAAAAAGAAAATCAATTAATGTATATTAAAAAAAAAAGGTAATTAACCCATATGGCTGTGATTAGGTTAAGTACAAGCTACGAGTGAAGTTATGCACAGTGATAAAAACAGGTGCACACAGTGGATATGAGCGGTCAACCGGGACGGGACAACGGTGTGGAGACATCCAGAGACACGAGACAGATGGGTGACGCACATAAGATGGCGGCGTGGTAGGGCCACGCCCACTAAAGAGTCCACTCCCTAAAAGAGACCTTTGGACAGGATCGGCTCACCTCAAACGTGCTTCATGTACTGTTAAACTAGTCTTGATATGAGAGCGTATATGTCTGCATTTGTTTTATTGTAAATATTGATCGTTGCTCTTTGTAAAGATTTGGTAAAAAGTTGAACTGACTTGAACATCTTGAGTTGAACAAGTTGACGTCTTTCTCAAGTATCTGCTCCAAAATAAGCTGAATATATATAACATATAATAATGTAAAACATATGAAGCACGTTTGAAGCTCACCGTTCCACATTCAAACACAACAGACAAAAAAAAATGTACACATATATTGTGAAGCCACAACCAGCAGCGACACGTAGCGTCTAACGACAACAACAACACAACTACAACAGAACAAATGAAGCAAGAGCATCGAACCACAATTGAAAATGATGACCCATGTGAAAATAAACAACAAAGAAGCCAGTACCAAACGAGTACCAATGAAGGCGATGAACACAAAGAGAGATGGTGGCGATGCTGGTTTCTACGTCGTGTACGACACACAGAAGCAAAAAAAAGAAGACGCGGACACATGGAGGACCTAGTCGGAGGTTAGTCAGCTAGTCACTACGAACTTACCAGCAGTTTGGAAAGCTACAAAAAAGATAGGACGATAAGAAAGAACACAGGATTTCAGTCTCGACCGGGACACAACAAACACTTCTTCTTTATGCGGTAAAGAGACATGTCATAAAGAGACAACATATTTCCCTGCAGAATAGCTACAATGTTGAATAAAACACATGCATGTTAATCTTTAATAACTACAATGTTGAATGAAACACCTATATTTTAATCTTTCAAGAAATCAATAGGTTAATTTAATATAAGCAAATACAGTTTGTTCGTATACACTGTAATAAACTGTACAGTGACTTATCTGTAATAGGACAATTGGAGGGGGGGGGGGGGGGCATAGTTCTCAAAACTATGGGCAGGGACCCATTTTGGTTATGATCCGTTTGGGAGGTTGGACCATGGCCTGACAATGCACACAGGACCCTCTGAAAAGTCTGAGCACAACTGGAATGGGACCACCCATCCCGTTTGTCCTATACGTTTCCTGAAAGTGTGCGATCGGGGCTATTGCTAACAGCTAGCCGCTAGGCTGACAGAGTGTGTGTACCTGGATGTTGGTTGGGTCCTTGTAGGACTCATCGGTGGCCGTCTGGAGCTTCTCGCTGATCCAGGCCTCGATCTCGTCCACGTCGCGGCTGAACTGCTGCAGGGTCTGGGACTCGCCCAGCTTGGAGCGCTTCTCGATCATCTGGGTCTTCAGACGAAGCCACCTGTGGAATAGTTAGTAACGCTCAGACCAAATACTCACACGTAGAGGATCTTTTGTCATCAGTGGTTTTTCATATTTATTTGCCATGGTGACTCACCTGTCGAGGACCTCGTTGCGGCGGTTGAAGATCTCGGGCTTGGCGTAGTGGTCGGCTCCGATCAGCTGGTCGGCGAACGACTGCAGCGCGGCGATCTTCTCCTCCTGGAGCGGGAACAAGGGGGTTCAGCTCGGTGCCGGCGGTAACAATATGAGTCCTGGTCTGTCTCTCTACGCTTCAGTGCTGGACAATGGTCTCTGACTCACTCACTCCTATCCTGACCGTTACCTGATTTGTCTCTAGGGTCCATAATGTTAACATTTATTTATGAATCTCCATTTCTACTGGTATTTTAGTGAATGTGGACATTTTCATGAGGAGTTTACTAGTTGTATTGCTTTCAACTACAAAGCAAAGTTAGAGGTGGAGGTGGTGGAGGTGGAGTTGGTGGTGGTGGAGGTGGATGCTGACCTGCACGGTGATGGCCTTGTCAAAGTCCTCGTGCTTCTTGATCAGGGCCTCCACGCTGTCCAGGGAGTCTCCCTTGTCGTCGCTGGCCAGGAAGGCCTCGCGGGCTGCCATCCAGTTCTCCGCCTGCTCGCAGTCCCGGTTGAACAGCTGTGGAGGGGCGGGGAGAGAGGAAGAGGAGCAAGTCAATACTTTACAGCGTTCAGTCACTCCCCAGTCAAAAGCCTCAATCTCCAGTAAAAAGAGTCCCTCCTTAGTCAGAAGGCAAACTCCCCAATCAAAAGCCAAATGCTAAACACGGATGCATTTATGGTTCTTAACATTCATCTGGATGAGCTGCATAACACATAAAGGCTGGGAACGCTTGGATCGATTCCTGTGTTTAAGTCTATGATGATGGACAGTTTCAAAGACTACAGATGATTAGATAAGGACTATTGTATTGCACTGCATTTTAAATCCCTTCAATTGTAAATTATGCAAAATGTTTTAATAAAATACTAATAAAATTAAAAAAAAACTGTCAATGATCAGTGAATGTATGCAGAGTAATGGTGCGAGGCGTTGGGGACTGGTACCTGGAGCTCCAGGCACTGGTCCAGCATCATGCGGCGCTGCACCCAGGCCTTCTCCAGGCCGGCCCGCTCGCTGTCCAGGGCCTCCAGCTTCTGCTGGATCTCAGGGCTGGCATAGTGGCCCCGGGCCAGCAGCTGCTGGCCGAACTGCTCGAAGGCCTGGAAGGTTCCGGCACGGGCGTCGATCTCAGTGCGGTGTTCCTGCAAAGATAATAGGGGAAAATCAGGGAATGGAACAAGAGGGTCGCGTTTTTGCTGATGGAACAGAATTGCAACAGAATTAAGCCAGTTCAGAAAACTGAAAGCCTACATACAATATACTTTGTAGACATTAAATTTATCTCAACTCCATGCTAAGAATGTACCAGCGATTGAGGATAGAACCGGCATACGAGACAACGCCGGCACCGAAGACATAGCATTGGCGTTATTCTACCTCCAAACATACATACATGAGTACTGAGCAACAGCATGTATGCCAAGAAATGGAGGGGGGAGGGGGGGGACAGCCAATATTGACAGAGGAGGGACGGTGTGTGTGTGTAGAGCTCTGGTACCTGGTGTCTCTCCAGAAGGGCCTCAGCTCCTGTCACGTCCTTGGCAAGCTCCTCTGAGGACACCAGGCCTCTGATGCCGTTGATCCAGGACGTCAGATCTCTGAACACAGGGAACAGAGCGATCAGAACGAGTGGGTCTGGGTCTATTCCGGTGCTATTGATTCCCCCGCTTGAAAAAAAAGTCGAACTTCGACACAGGGGCGTGACTTTACAAAAGGTTTACAATGTAAAAGTGCTACACCTAATTTGGAATCGGTTCATCAGAACAGGACTCTTACTTTTGAACCTGAATATTTTTATAATTTGGTTCTACAGTAAATTACACGTGTGTGTGCCAGTTGGCAAGATTGCACTAGTACTACTAATAAAAAAGATGGATACAAAAATGACTTTACTTGCATTATGATCTCTAGAGCGACTCTGCCCTCTGTTCTGTTGTTGATTTAAACTAGGATTAAACAAGGTAAACCAGGCAGCACTACAACTTCCTTTTCTAGCGACTCAAATTCAGATTCTCTTCTTTGAAGCTCCTCTACCTCATACTTGTAAGCCTCCTTAGATAAAAGCTGCTAAGAACCACTTAGCGTAGACTGAGTGGGAGGCAGCAGCATCAGCAGCAGCAGCAGTGGTTCTCCCTACCTGAAGTCGGACAGGAAGCGCTGCAGGTCGTGGGAGTTGCCCAGCTTGTCCTTCCTCTGGTCGGCGCGCCCCACCAGGCTGCTCCAGGCCGTGTTCAGCTCTGTGCACTTCTCCTGGATGTCGTCCACCGCTTCGGGGTGGGACTGGATCAGACGCTCCGCTGTCTCCCCCAGAGAGTTCACCTGGGTACCGGACAGGGGGGGGGTGGGGAGCAGGGGGGTGGGGAGGGGGAGGAGGAGAAGGAGAAGGAATATGGCAAAAGCACCTCGGTTCAATGACATATAAATAATGTATCCCTCTTTAAGATTTTGATAAAAAATATATATCTTTTTTTTTTTACTGGGCACCCAATTCAAACCAAAGCAGAAACAGGTTGCATTGCCCTTTTCTATATTTGTATATATTTAATTTACCTTCCTCTAATATTTTAATCCAATGTTTTTTCAACATTATCATTTTCTTTACTGCGCCAACAATAATGAGCAAACTCCCCTGGCAAGAAAACTCTTCCTGATCTCTTTAAATGGTGGTTCCTGTCCTGTCTGATTTCAGTATTTGCCAACTCTTTCCCCTTCGGCTGACAGCGGTCTGGACTGCGTCTAACCTTGTCTCCCAGGGCAGCCAGGTCTCTCTCGAAGCCCTCGTGTTTACGCTGCAGGGCCTGGACGCTGGCCAGGTCGTGGCCGTAGTTATCGGTGTTCAGCGCCTGGTTCTTCTCCTCGATCCACTCTTTGGTCTCATCGGCATCCCTGAAGCCAGACGGGAGCAAAATCACCGTTTGGTCTTCATGTCCCAATGGGCAGAGCCCCAACGCATTGTGCAATGCAAACATTTTGAATTCAAACACCGAATCCTTTAAGAATGTTGCTTCTTGGTTGTAAGTATTTGCAACTAAATCACTCTTTGGTCCCATGTTCATAATAACAGATTACTTATTTTTTATTCAAGAGCACGTCTTTTTTAAGACATCAACTTTTTGCAGTTGGTGCCTTCAGTAATTTCTTAGTTCAATGCTAGCTTGTTTTTCCTTTGACCACTCAAAAACGTATAGATAACTACCTTTATCAATACATAATTAACAAAAACGAATGGTTCTGATATATATTTGTATGTAGGTCCTGGTTGAATAAAAGGTAGATAAAGTGTCTCTGTGTGGGCAGTCTGTACCTGTGGAACCTCTGCACCTCATGGGCACTGCCCAGCATGTTGCTCCTGTCCTCAGCCAGCTGCTGCAGGGACCTCCATCGGTTGTTCAGCTCCTGGAGACACAACCACAACCCGACATCACACACCCCCTTCTACCAGAGACACAGAGAACTCCCTCTGCTATGTGTGTGCAGTACGCCTTCCTTCTGATCCACTCACGTTCAAGTGCCACAAAATCAAATGAGATCTTTGAGATGAGAAAATAACAACAATATCTACAGAACAGTACTACTTCTACAAATAATCATACGCTTCAGGCTGTGACGATTACAACTTTGTATATTTCAGCTAACTAAGTGCAAACTAGAGAGTGTGGTCCAGGGCTGTTCCATGCATGTGGACAACACAGAGAGACGGCCGAAGTCCGGCCGACATTTCAAGACAACGGTCAGACGGCAAAGGACTGAATGCATGGAGGGGGGACAGACAACATAACGGGATACAACAACCAAATAACTGAAGAAAATAGTACAATTGGGGAAAAAAACAAGCAAAAAAAAACAAGTGACAAAAAACATTAAAAGAAGGAACACGAACGCAAAACTAGGAACTCGACACGAACATGACTAGGTTAGGATAACATAAAAGGGCATAGCAAACCATGACAAGGGAGGGGGTTAGGTTAACCAAAAAAGGTACATATATATCGACGTGGGTCACGATGCAACACACTGATGCAGGAGGACGAGCGGATTCGCGGCGGGGGTCGGAGTTCTCCCGTGGATCTTACCTTGATGGTATTAAAGTTAGCCGTGGTTTGAACGGCCATGCGTACATTCTATAAGTCAAAGGTCACAGAGACAACACCACAGCAGTCAGAGGAGAGCGATTGGAGTTCACACAGCAGGGCCTCGCGGTTCTTCTGAGATGAACCTCCGTCCAAGATTGCTCAGAATCATCAAGAGGATAGCAAGCACCGCAACCACGGTAACACACACACGGGCATTGGGGATCGCTTTCTGATTTGCTAAACAGTGAGGACATGTTTGGACTTCTTGTACAACGCTATGGGTTTAAAAACACCCATGGGTAAAGACATTGGGTCTGTTGTTAAAGCCATGTCTGATGTTACATTCAACAAAAAACTTGGGTCAAGCAGCGATATCTACTTCAAACAGAGTAGCCTATAGGGAATCGCAGTTACAGATTGAGCCAATGAGTGCCAGGTGATGAAGACACTCTAATTGGAAACCAATCGGAAACGATTGCATAACCTGCACTGGTGGCTGTGTGAGAGTTTTGGCTTTACCGTTGGCTACACTTACAAAACAATGCCATAGAAATGCAACACCCCATACCGTAGAAGAAGAGTCAAGCATCATTGTGTGACCAGGTACAACGTCAACATGATGTTTGCAATTGATGCATATTTTTCTTTAGTAGGTAAATGACAAAATGCATCTCTTGTATTACTTGGGGAGTAAGATGTGACGGGTTGGGACTTACCTTCCATGGAGAGGCATTCTTTGCATCGGCTTCATCCTAATGAAGAAGAATGTGTGTCAGTGATATGCAATTAGGTTTCCTTTTTCAATACTTTAACAGCAGGCTGTTTGAAGGAAGTATACATATGTGGCTCACCTTGCCAGGGGCGGATCCAAGCATTTCTTGTTGCTGCAATTAAAAAGAATGAATCCAAAGTTAACGTCTAGGCTTACAACTTTAGAATTTCCTTTCACAAAGAAAGCCTTTCCCATAGAACTCAATTGACTATCGAATTGAAACGCTAACATATCTCACATTATAAACAAGAAAATAATACAAAAGTTGAATTAATTTCATTTGAGACCATCAAATCCCATTATTTAAAAACATCTAGAATCGACTGGCCCACATGACGCCACGTCCTCTAGACCCAGCCGGGGCGGAGCCCCCTGTGTGTGTGGGTGTGTAGACGGTACCTGGGACTGCACCATGGGGGCCTCCTCGGCCATCAGGCCCTCAGACTCCAACTCCGACGCCACCTTGTTGATGTCCCGCAGGCGAGACTCGTTGGCCTTCAGGTCCTGGGAGACAAAATGCCTCCATTCAGACACACCTCACCATCCGACACGCGACTCTTGCGTGTGTGTAATGGTCCATCGTATGTAGTTCGATGATGTTACATATACTAGTGGATTACTTTAGTCACTGAAACATGTGTAATAATCGATAATGTCTTGGTTCAATTGTACCCTTATTTTGAAGACCAGCCTTGTTTTAATTTTTCAAGTAAAGCAGAGCATCGTAGCTTATGAAGTGAATTACACCGACGCCATGACAAAAACGGCGTACGATTCACAACACAATTCCCGTGAGGAAAAAAGTACCTTCTGGAAGTCGTCAAACTTCTTCTGCAGCACCTCCACCTGCTCCAGGTCGGAGCCCATCTCCTCGTTGGTGAGCGCACCCTCCTTCTCGTTGATCCACTGCTGCAGCTCGTTGGCCTCGCGGAACAGCATGAACTTCTTGCAGCTCTTCTCCAGCATGTCCTTGCGCTTTTCTCCCAGCTCCAGCAGAGTGCCGTACCTGTTCGCCAGCCGTGGGACACAGGACCGGTGACTCACGGAAACCACGGCAACACAACACAGAGGACGATCGAGTGCAGAGTCGGTCTGCCGCTCAAGGTCTGATGTTATTTTAGGATGGCGAATGAATCCCCCATGGTGAATGGAACAGGCAAAACTCAATTTTCTTTTCTTCTTGTTTGAACAGAATATAAAGCAGTGGACTACATACAGCCCAGTCATTGGTTGAAGACTATGGATCCTGCATGGATCAAGATCCTAGGTGCCCGTGATATGGGGATGCCGTGGTTTTTAATCCATTCCTCGGGGACCACCTGTGCTCCACACTTTCTATTGTGTGCGATCCATAGCAAACACCCCTGATTCCCCTGATCACGAGCTCCCTACTGGGGGTATCGAGGTATCAGACACGCCGGTGCCCGCCTTGTGGTCGGAAGAACTGGATTGAAAACGTTTTGATTACCGTTTGATAGACTACAGTCTATCAGAGGTACATAAAACTGCAGAGATGCGGACAATGAAGGACTTTCACAAACACACACAAACATACACACACACACACATCCCAGAGGACAGGACTGGGATGTGAAAGGGGGTAATGATATCAAAACGAGGAGACGATGCCGCTTCTATCCCTGGGTGATAGAAGATGAGGCTGGTGATGCAGCGACCACAAGAACAACCACAACACAGGGTGGAGTAGTGTAGTACGGGGGTATGGGGGTGGAGGCGGGCGATGGGTATGGACTGAACAGCTGGGCGGATGAGGTGTTGTTTGGGGGGTACGATCACCACGACACGCAGAGGGAGATGGGGGCGTTTTTGGGGGGTCGCGGGTGGAGGGTCTTACTCACAGCTCTTCCACCTGCTTCATGCGTACAGACACGCTGCACGCCTCCTTGGCGACCAGCCTGCACGCAGCAGGGGGCACGCGCACGACAGGCGAGGGAGACGCAGAGGTTTAGTGGTTAAACAACGGACGAGAGGCAGAGAGAGAGGCAGAGACCAAGAGGTAAAGAGAGCAAGAGAGCAAGAGAGCGAGAGAGCGAGAGAGCGAGAGAGCCAGAGAAAGAGAGGCAGAGAAAGAGAGAGAGAGAAAGCGAGATGGAGAGCAAGAGAAAGAGGCAGAGGGAGAGAGAGTGAGAAGCAGAGCAAGAGAGATAGTGAGAGCGAGTAAGATTAACAGGCAGAGGGAGACAGAGAGAGAGAGAGAGAGAGAGAGAAAGAGAGAGACAGAGAGAGAGAGCGAGAGAGCAAGAGAGAAGATAAATCTTATAACGAACATTCGAAAATAAGAGATAAATAGAGGTTAGCGGTTAAGAAACAACAAAAACATCCTAATAGTATATTCAGTATCAAAGTACAGAATATATGTACTTAAATACTAAATACCACAAAAGGTATACAGAAGAACACCCAAATCGTGTGTAAGTGAAACTTCCACACACACACACACACACACACACACACACACACACACACACACACACACAGACACAGACATAAAGAGGGTTTACTGACTGGTTATCCGCCTGTTCCTGGCGCAGGGCGATGCTGCCCTGCTCGTCCAGCAGGTTCTCCCTGGACGACGACTGGGTGGGGTCCAGCTTCTTCACGTAGGCCGCGGGTACGAAACCCTGGCGGTCGTTCACCTCCACCTTCCACCAGTCCTGGGGAAATGGAGACACAGGAACACGGGATGATTATAGAGGACATGAACTCGGAGTATAAATGCTCCCCCGGCTTTTAAAGCAATTATTTTGTGGCTATTACTTTCTTAATCTCCTTCGAAACTTAATTTGTTTAAGTGGCAATCTCTATGATTTCTGTTTAGTTCTCTCTTCTGGCGATAAGCGGTAATTGCTCCCATAGATCCCAGCGGTGTCATCACACAACAGCAGAACCAGTGTGTTTTGGGGGAGTGGTGGTTCAGCACCTTGTTGGTACTGTTGAGCAGGGTGAGGATGTCCCCCTTCTTCATGGTGACCTCGCGGGGGCTCTTCTCCTGGTAGTCGTACAGGGCCAGCACCAGCTCCTTCCCCGTCTCGTCGTCCGTCGGGGCCACTTGTTGCTATGGTTACAACAGATCGCAACCTCCGTCATTGAGCAGATGCTTTCCTTTCTATTGTGAAAAGCAATCAATTTTGGAGTAGCTGCATAAAGTGGCAATGCTTTGTAGTCATTTAGTTTTATATTACTGGTAGTGTGATCGGTTACAGCCGATATCTATTAAAGTGCTTTCAAAGCTGTGCACAATAGAAACAATAGTACAGTAAAGTGAGCACTAAACTACTAGCGCTAGACAAGCACAGATCAGAAACAAGTGCATGAGTCGACTTGTGAGACGATCTCGGAAGAGGTGGGTCTTTAGATGCTTTCGTCTATCATACTGATAATCGCTGTGGGCTAGCGAGAGTTAAGCTGTGACTTTTGCTGGATGCTCGTCGTGTGTTGACCGCTGTACACAGCGACGGCCCACCGTGTGTGTGCAGTGCTTATCACCATGGGGACGGTGACTCACCCTGCAGGACTGGGCCTGCTCCTTCAGCGAGTGGATGCTGCTGCCATAGGCGCTCAGGTCCGACATCAGGGCCTCGTGCTTCTTCAGCAGAGCCTACAGGAGATGAGGTCACAGGTCATGCACTGTAGTGACTTGCCACAAAGTGAAAGTGAAACCAATGTTGGCGTTGAAGATCGGGTTTATCATTTTCTCGTTGGTGTTTTCAATAGCTACATACTTAATAGTTAGCAGGTATTTTAATATTTTAAAGCTAATGTCAGTTTTTCCTTACTACTTCTCTTAAAAATGTATTCTTTGAAGCCACTACTAAATTTATTGGTCAACTTTTGGGGAAACACACAACACTCATTCTTGACACATTCTTGATTCTTTAAAATATGACAATAAGGCCGCTCATGGGGCTTCGAGAGGCTTAACAATAGTTCACGGTTGTACTGTCATCAATACCATTCACCGTTCAGTCATTAAGGGGACACTTTTATCCAAAGCTACTTCCAATGAGTCCGGATACATGTTACTAAGGAGCAGGGGAGAAGGGGGGGTACAGCTCAGGCTGCGGACACCGGCGGGTAACATACCCGGTCCCTCCCAACACCCCCTAACGCACCGACCAACCCATCGGTCCGTTACCTCGGCAGAGTCCTCGTCCTTGCCGTAGTCGGGGCTCCCCACGATGGGCTCCTTCTCCCTCATCCAGGACTCGGCCTCGTTGGCGTCGGCAAAGTACTGCTGGGCCTGCAGGGAGTCCTCCAGGTCCTGGCGGCGCTGCGACGCCTTGCCCTTCAGCGTGTCCCAGCGGCCGTTCAGCTCGCCCAGCTTCACCTTCACCTCCTCCGCCGCAAAGTGCCCTGGGGAGGGGCAAACGAGAGGGGGGGAAGGTTGACGGTCGGTTGGTCTGACCCTGGAGATCTGAGCTTGTGTCTGAGTGTGTTGGACTGGGGGAACATTGACTTTACACGTTGTATAGATCATCCCGAATTCAATTAAAAAGAAAATACATTCAATTCAAGTTTGACGACAAGTTTAACTGTGGATACTGCTGTGCCTTGGGTTTCTTGTTTAATCATTATTCATTCATCATGTTGATTGATTGCCAATAAATGGATTGGAAGTTCGTTGACGCATCAGAACACCACATCGATTTAGGCAGCCTAGTTTTTTAGTTTCTTAACAAATGAAGAGCACTTCCTTAACGGAAGCGTTGGGTCCTCCTTACCTTCCTCCACCATGGCGTCTCCCTTCTGGCTGACGGCCTTGATGCGGGGCTCGTGGCCCGAGATCTCCGCCTGCAGGGCCTGGTGCTTCTTCAGGAGGTTCTGCACGCCGATCAGGTCTTTGCCTGAACGAGAGCACAGCAGCGGGTCAATTCAAACGCATCGGACTAGTGAACAGGCAAGACATAAGGGTCCATAACTTTATTTATATAGCACTGTTCAAGCAGAGGCCGAAAGTGCTTTACTGATAAAAAAGAAACCATTACAGAATATATTACAATACCTTCATAACAACGGATTAAGAATACAAGTTTTTCGGCAGGATTTACAAATAACAAATTCATAAGAACGGACAACTTATAGCAGGCTCCTGCTGAAGTAACGGCCTCCCCCTCTCAACCGTGGACGACAAGCCCTACAAACTCCATCGTACTTCCAGCATGGAAACAATGCAATGCGACTGCGTCTTGAGCAAACACAGACCTCGGTTGGTGGAGGCGGCAATGGGCTCCTTTTCACGGATCCAGGTCTCCTCATCCTCCACGTCCCTGAAGAGCTGCTGGAGCCGCAGCGAGTCGGACAGCTTCTGCTTGCGGGCCGTCATGGGCTCGCGCAGGGCGTCGTAGCGGGTCACCAGTGCCTCCTGCTTCTTGCGGATGTTGTCGGCGTCAAAGTGGCCCGCCTCCTGGAACTGCCGGGCCTGGATGGTGATGCCGTCGATGCGGTCCTGTTAGGGTGGGGGGGGGGGGGTTAACACGGTGTTATTCGTTTTATTTAGAAAAGCCATCGACCCCTCTTGTTGAAGTGTAGTTTTGGTTTGATGTTCTAGTTGACAAACGCGAGACTGGAAACCTCTGTCTCCGTAAAAAAGTCATTGATGCTAGTCGTGTTAATTAATGACGTAAGTCACAATAATTGATTCAAATTAAAAGAACATTTGGCATCAGAGACGTGTCATTACAGAAATGGATGTGTCAATAAAGAGTGTGCTGATCAGATGAGGTTCGGATACACACACACACACACACACACACACACACACACACACACACACACACACACACACACACACACACACACACACACACACACACACACACACACACACACACACACACACACACACACAAACACCCTCTCCCGCAGTAGTGTGTGTTTGTTTGCGTACGTGTGTATGTGTACATATTTACGTGTCTGTCTGTGTGTTGACATGTGTATGTTTGTCCCTGTGTACGTGTGCGTGCGTGCGTGCGTGTACCTGGTGCGCGGCCACGTCGGCCTCCAGGAGGGCGTGCTTCTTCTGCAGGTTCTGGACGCTGGTCAGGTCCTTGCCGTAGTCGTCGGAGGCCAGCTGGCCCTCCACCTCGTACAGCCACAGCTCGATGTCCTCCACGTTCCGGTTGAACTGCTGCTGCTGGTTGGCCTCGCGCAGCTTGATGCCTGGAGGGGGGGGGAGGGGGGGAGAGCATCCAGGACGGGATCAGATGAAGAACAGTGGACCTTCGCTCTGGTGTAACCCCCAATCAGCACCTTGTCTACTGTTCTGGAGACTATTAATAGGACTCCAATTAGAATGAAACTTCATAGCTCTTGGAAAAGCAGTAAAATATGACTGTTTTGTGATTATGAAAATATGATGAATATGTGTTAGGTTTGAGTGTTATTGGCCGTTACAAGCCGTTTTGTAACGGCCAATCACACTTCATTTTAATTAATCTCAAGTAAGGACTTTGCTGAACCAAGCAACACAGAGTGGCTCTGTATGTGAGTGGTACTCCATGATGCATGTAGTGAAAAACGAATTAAAAAATGACAGCCTGCAACATCGACTTTGTTTCCACTGGACCAAAACCCGGACCAATGACGTCAACAGACTTGTTTGTGCATCTCTATGATTTACACAATATCATTTTAAACATACAAAAAATACATTTATATTCGCCATGTACCTTTAAGGTCGGTGGCCTCCAGCAGTTTCTTCCACTGGGAGCTGACCTCCTCCATGCGCCCGGACACCTCGTCAGAGGCGTAGTGCTTCCCGTCCAGGAGCTCCTGGCCGGACTTCTGCAGAGCGTCGATGCGGCTCTGGTTGGCCGACAGCTCCGCCTCGAAGGCCTGGTGCTTCTGCACCTTGCCCTGGAGGTTGGAGGGGTCCTGGGGGGGAAGAGAGAGGAGAGAGGAGAGAGGAGAGAGACGGTAGAAGACATGTTAACATGACGTACGACATCCAGCTCTCTCTGTATTTTTACGTGTTATTGTGTATAGTGTCTAGAGTGTCTAGAGTCTAGTGTATAGAGTATTCAAAAAACAACTATATAATTCCAATGCATCATTATCGTATCCAGCATTAACAGAAACTCTAAACTCTAAACCTCTTCAGCGATCCTGAATGAGATCATTCTGCAGGACAACTGCATCTTGTGGACAGACATTTAACCAACGACTAAACAAAAAGCAGAGGAAAGGGGCTCTTACTTTGTAGGCCTCGTCGGTGGCCGTCTTCATCTTCTCGTTGATCCAGCTCTTGAGCTCGTCGGAGTCCCTGAAGAACTGCTGCAGGTGGAAAGAGTCCTCCAAGCCAGCGCGGCGCGACTGGGCGCGCTCGTGGAGAGCGTTGCGACGGTTGAGGAGCTGCACCAGGCAAAGGGTTACAAATAAAAGTTAAATCGGCTGCATTATCATTTATGGCAGGATGATTCTGATTGGTCACTTGATTGTATATTTTAATGGTATATTTAATGCTTTTTATCATTTTGGTTTTATTGGATTTATGAATTTTTATAACGTTGACGACCCTTGCGATGTCGCAGGAGCTTCAGTGTCCAGACTGGCCCTGTGCTACTATACATGGCTTGGCTCTGTGAGCCTTACAGAGTCAAGCCATGACAACGGCGGTACTTACAGCATCCCTGCGTGTAGCGACATCCTCCTTGGCGTAGTGGTTGTTCTGGATGAGCTTGGTAGCGAACTCATCAAGGGCCTAGAGAGAGAGAGAGAGAGAGAGAGAGAGAGAGAGAGAGAGAGAGAGAGAGAGAGAGAGAGAGAGAGAGAGAGAGAGAGAGAGAGAGAGAGAGAGAGACAGAGAGAGCGAGCGTGAGAGAGAAAGAGTGAGAGATATTCAGCTTGGTTAACTCCTAAGCATTCATTGGCAAACCCATGAGTCAACGTGATTGGAACATTGCTCTACGATGAAAACGTGATCAAAGCTCAAAAAGGTAAAACAACCGTCCTAATCATAATGGTGGTTGATCCTGTAGGACTTACAGTGATTTTCTCCTCCTGTGCGCTGAGAGACTTCTCAAAGTCCTCGTGTTTCTTGAGCAGGGCCTCCACGCTGTCCAGGGAGTCGCCCAGGTCTTCGTTGAGGAGGAATGCCTGTACACAGCACGCACACACGCTCCATGAGAAAACGGATCCTTGTGGTAATCCCCAAAAAGCCTGTACAAATTCAGTTTTCACTTGGATACGTGATACTGAAGCAAGTCTTCCTTATCCAGCTGCAATCGACCCCTTCACTTCTTGATTGTGTCTTCCCGTGATGCTGCTCCATCAAACCGAATACTTTGTAGTCAAGGGTGTCTTTGAAGTATTCTTTTTAAATAATAACGGATTCTCTCCCTCCTCCCCGACCAGTACACTACTTTTGCCTTATATTTTCCATTCAGCCCCTCACGTCATTGTCAGTTGGGTGTGTTTCCATAGATCACGACCAATAACATAATGAATGCATTCTTGTATGTGGTGGCGTGGCGGCCGTGTGGTGGTGGCGGGTGGATCCGGTACCTCCTGCTTGCTCATCCAGTTGTCCACCTGCTCCGTGTCCCTGTAGAAGAGCTGCAGGTCCATGCACTGTTCGTACTGCTGCCGGCGGAGCTCCCACAGCTCCAGCAGAGACTCCTTCTCCTCGGTGAGGACGCCCAGCTACACACACACACACACACACGCTGAATTATTACATGCATTACTAGTTTTTAACATTTATTTTTGCATCTACAATTCTATGACTCTGAATGGGAATTAAAGCCTACTTTCTGTATGTGTGTTGTTTTGTTTGATCCTTTTAATTTGTATCTCTTTTATTCTAGTACGATCCAACACTTGGCTTCCATCTTGGATCAACAAAGTATCATCTAATCTTGTTACCATGACAACTAAATGATGAATGAGTGAGTGTGTGTATATATATATATGTGTAAGTGTGTGTGTGTGTGTGTGTGTGTGTGTGTGTGTGTGTGTGTGTGTGTGTGTGTGTGTGTGTGTGTGTGTGTGTGTGTGTGTGTGTGTGTGTGTGTGTGTGTCCGTCCACCTTCTCCTTGACCTCCTCCGAGGCGTAGTGGCCTGTGTTGAGCAGGGCCTGGCCGGCCTCGTCGGCGGCCCTGAAGCTGTCCTCGTGGGCGTCGATCTCCCCCTGTTACGCAGAACCACACATGAGCATGAAGAGGTACTGCATAGGCAAATGCTTTTCAGTTAAACACAGGGCTTCACAAAACAAAAGCACTCCAGGTAGATGGCAAAGCAGGTATTTTTAGAATAATTCCATTTTTGTATTTCTATGGTTATTGAAATGGCTACGTCCTGTTAATATTCTCCATCAAAGAGTCCATTTTGTGCTCAAATGTACACTATACCACACACTATGTGTGTGTGCAGTACCTTGTGCTCCTGGTGGCGGTCCAGCAGGGCCTCGGCTCCAGCCACGTCGTTGGCCAGCTCGTCAGCGTTGATCAGCGCCTTCATCTCCGTCACCCAGCTGGTCAGGTCCCTGAAGTCAGCCGTGAAGCGCTGCAGCCTGGTTGGGAACACACACACACACACACACACACACACACACACACACACACACACACACACACACACACACACACACACACACACACACACACACACACACACACACACACACACACACACGTGTTACAACATGCAGCCACCCCAACTATGTGGGTCATGATGCAAATGGTAAATGGACTGCATAGCGCTTTTCTAAAAATGTACAATATTTACAATATTGCATAACATTCACCCATTCATGCACACATTCACACACCGACGGCGGTGTCAACCATGCGAGGCCACAGCCAGCTCGTCAGGAGCACTGAGGGTTAGGTGCCTTGCTCAGGGACACCTTCACACTCGGCTAGGAGCCGGGGATCGAACTAGCAACCTTGCGGTTCCCAGCCAACCCGCTCTACCCCCTGAGCGACTGCCGCCGATGTATCTCCGGAGCGGCGGTCTTTACCGGTAGGAGTCGTTGAGGCGGGCGCGCCGCTCGGCCGCCAGGGTCCTGATCTGCTCCCAGTTGGTGACCAGCTCGTCCTTCTTCAGGTGGATCTGGGCGGCGTTCTGGGGGTGGGTCTGCTGCAGGCGCTCCGACTCCCCGCCCAGCGTGTTCACCTGATTGGTCGGGCAAATCGGGAAGGTACTCGGGGTGAGGTTTAAGAACTATACCTGTGTGTTTTCACGCGTAGGAAATACCACAGGCTCATCGATACCTACACACTCTCAGTCCCCTTCCCATTATAACCGTGTTGATACTATGGAAACCACTTTCACACCAATGTAGTGAATAGAAAAGTGGGATGTCAAAGCCAATACCTGTATTGACTTTATAATCAACAGTAATAATAATAATCACATGGTTTTGGTTGTATACCGTCTTATTTTTATAGATTGAAAGCAGTTAGCCATGTAATAATAGCATCATATAGCTTTAAATTGTTATTTCCATTGTTGTTTGCACTCATGTGGAAACGTAGTGTTTGACTGTACCCTGTTATTGTTTTCTTTTTTCATTTCTGCCTAATAAAGTATTCAATCATTTATTTATGTCCTCTTTGTATGGGTGAGCTACTTGTACGAGCCACTTGGGGTAGTTGTTTTTATGTTTTTACAAAAGAAATTGGACTAAACCACTATCTGCCCCTGCTGTGGCTTGGCCTGGTTGACTTCTCATGGCCCTACCTTGTCCTCCAGCGCAGCCAGGTCTCTCTCCAGGCCCTCGTGCTTGCGCAGCAGGGCCTGAACGCTGGCCAGGTCACGGCCAAAGTCGTCGGAGGCCATGAGCTGTTCCTTCTCCTTGATCCAGCTGATGGTCTCGTCCACATCCCTGTTGTTGGAGCACAATGCCAGAAGCTGAAACTCCCAACCCTTATTCCTGGTCTTACTGATACGACATCATAAAAAGGAATGTTGTATCGTTGTAGGTTATCTAAATCACTGATTTCCTGGGAGGGGGATGTTGCAGGTATAACAACATCAACGTCTCAGCTCTGCCTCCATATTAAACACCTAGTCCACTAAAATACGAATCATGACGCTTGACGCGTCATCAAACTAAAAACATCAGTTCAAAGGGGTTGATATACCAATGGGGATCCAGGGTTTCCCGCAGAAAATGTTAGTTAAGGGGGCGGGGTTTGCTGTCAGACAGATGGACCATTTATGCTTATTTCCATGAAGGCAGTTGCCCTGCAGCCTGATCCATACACAGTTGCCCTGCAGCCTGATCCATACACAGATCGCAAATGAAGTTTAGATCATTTTATAAATTTGTATAATACGTAGGGTTATTTTTTAGATTTTTTCCGTAGTCGTAGTTAAGGCAGGAGGCGTGTGTGTTGCTTCGGCGCCCGCCTACACTTCTAAAGTGCTAGTGGGGAACCCCGGCGGTCCGTTAAGACACAAAAACACCCTGTGAGTTCTGCTTGCTCCCTTACCGGTTGAAGCGCTGCACCTCGGCCGCCCCAAAGAGCCGGCCCTGCCGCTGCAGCGCCAGCCCCTTGAGCCGCTGCCAGGCGGCGTTGACCTCGTCCTGCTTGCGCACGATGAGCTCCGCCTCGGGGTGGGCCTCCTGGGTGAGCCGGGCCGCCAGCTGGTTCACCTCGTTGACCCGCTCCTCGTGGGCCGCCAGGTCCGTCTGGAACTCCTCAAACTTCTTCTGCAGCAGCTCCACGTGCTCCAGGTCCTGGCCCAGCTCCTCCGAGGTGGCCATGGTCTCCTGGGGGGGGGGGGGGGACGGGGGATGGCGCATGGCGTTTGGAAGATTAGAGGGCGTTTGTGTATTTACACGTTTTTTTGGATGTTTACAGGGCGTTTGGATACTTACAGGACAGGACGAGTGTTTGTATATTTACAGGGTGTTTGTATGTTTACAGAGCGTCTGTTTGTTATGTCTTTGTTCTCAAGCAGTATACATCTTATGATATAGCTTAGCATTCGTTATTTTGCCGGAATATGTACCGTATCCACTTCTGTTGTGTAATTTGCTGCCGTAAACTCATGAATTTCCATCATAGGATGAATGGTGTTACCGTATTTAGTCAATTATAAGAGTCCATACCAGTTAGTGGCAACTCAGTTATTTTCTTTCAGATATAGATACAGTGAAGGCATCTTGCTCAAGAAGAGAAAAACCCTGAATCTTTACAATAACACTGAGTGTCTAACACACACACATTAGACTATCCTGCCTCCATATATATAGCCCATACAAATAAACCTATTGATGACTCATCAAAACATTTTGACATTATAGCAAACCTCCTGAAATTCAAGTCAAACTTCCCAGAGAATTTCATTTTATTTACCAAAACGTTTGATATGTTGTTTTGTTGTTTTTCTGATGTCTGAGCATTTTTTTTTAATTGGAGTCAAACCTTGTCACTGATCCAGTCCATGGCGTCGTCACACTCGCGCAGGTACTGCACCAGCTTCTGGGCCTGCAGCAGACGCATGCCCTTCTCCTTGGTCTTCAGCAGCAGCAGGTCCCACAGGCGATGCAGCTCCTCCAAACGAGTCTGTTTCCATGGAAACACGAGCAGGAGAACGCGGGACACGGCGGTTAAGCAGAAGAATGGATGGAACGAAGAGATGGCAAAAATAGATATCATTTGAATGAAACCGGGAGGCAGAAACAAGAACAAATGAGGAAGAAACTTGGAGGTAGAAGCAGATTTTGCCAAATTCACACAGTAGAAAAGAGTACAAACAAATATCTTTAATTTATGCTAGGAAATTATTACAAATAATGTCCATTATTACAAATAATGTCCCAGAACCAATTAAAGATACATATATTATATATGTGCTCGGACATTATTACAAATATTTCCATGGTTACAAAAAACAGAATTGTAATCAACAGCCCTGTTACAGAGAAAATATATTTTTGACCCATGCATCATCAGGACATACAGTATGTTGTCCTAGCTATTGCTTGAATATTTTTTTCAATAACACACTGCATGCTCTATCTACAAAAACCCAACGTTTGGCTTCCCAGTGAATCCTGACAAAGAAAGGGACAAGGACAAGAACAACGGTCGTCACAGCACTCAGGGAGGTCACCAGCACCTACTTGAATGTACTCAATCATATTGGTACTTGTAACTATGGGTCTCTGTTGTGTCCGGTACGGCGTGAAAGACTGGACCACAGATGACAGCATTAAGCAAAGGATATACATTTCTCTGTGTGTGGGCGTATGTGTGTGTCTGTCTCTCTTACGCGGATGATCTCTGATGCGAAGTGGCCCTCGGTGATCATGAGGTTGCCGGTTTCGTCCAGTTTGATGATGGCTCCAGCGTTGGCCTGCACCTCAGCCTCAAACGCCTGGTGTTTCTGGAGCTTGCCCTGTAGACGCACACACAAACACCAGTCAGAGACCCTTCAAGGATGCAAGACCAGTCAAAACAAAACACTGCAACCGACCACTGTACGGTATGAATGTCATCAGTGACTAGCTGCCGCCATATTATCGCAGTTTGCACAAAGAAAATAATGGAAGGATTGAAATTTGTGATTTACGGTGTGTGAGAAAATTGTGTTCACATTTTCTTCTTAGCAAGATTTGTGCCTTATTTTATGCCTTATTTTGGCATAGGCACATTGCAGTTTGTTTTCAATTTCAAACCCAATTACTTCACTAATAAATCCTAAATTACAGTATGAAACTAGTTCTGTAGTGGAGTAACTACATTGAGTTTATATTGGTCGTTTTTAAACTATTATGCGTTTCGTCCCACAGTCCACAAATTCACCTTAATGAGTGCTTAGGCATACAACAAATACACGAGAGGTGCAAGAAATCTTCAAGACCTCTCACTACATCTTTTAAAAGACAGAGCAGTGTGACACTGAACAAACACACTCACACGACAGTCGAGAGTGAATGGGATGTCCATTAGAGAACCACTATAGAACGTCAAAGCAATAACACACACACACACACACACACACACACACACACACACACACACACACACACACACACACACACACACACACACACACACACACACACACACACACACACACACACACACACACACCTGCAGGTTGGAGGGGTCCTTGTAGTTCTCATCGGAGGCGATCTGCAGCTTCTCCTGGATCCACTTCTCCAGCTCATCGGCGTCGCGGCGGAAGAACTGGAAGCGGTAAGAGTCCTCCAGCTTCTGCCGCCGCACCATGGACAGCTCCTTGAAGCGCCGGTACCGGTCCAGCACCTGCTGCCGGCGCTCCTGGATGTCCTCCGCCGTCTCCAGCACCTTAGCCCCGCTGGTGTCCATTTTCTGGGGATCACATTATATACCGTTAGAATCAATGTTAGGGACTCGCGAATTTGGGTGTCTATCAGGGTTCAGAAATGAACGGGGGCTCGTTCATTTCTGACATTGGGATGTAAAAATAACAGTAGACTTCTATAGTTTACGCTGCATTTGCAAAGCGGATCCAGAATTATTTCCAACATTTGATCAAATTGCCCTATAACAGTAATCCCAAATGCCCCCAATTAAAATTAAGCAAGGGGGGGAGGCAAAGTCCTTGTTAAAAGATAAAGATAAAGCTCCTACACTGCTGTCCGTAGTCCTTCATCTAACCTCGAGTTCTGCCCTGAACATACCATGTTAGAGACTAAACACAAGAAGCCTTCAAAAAAACGAGATGACGATCAACACTCCACAAGTAGGAAAGAGAGCTCACAAGATGACGGAGGGAAATTTGCAAAAGAAGATTTCTATAAAGATTTGTAGCTCGGGGTTTATTTGGGGGAGGGAGGGGGGGGGACAAAGTCCTTCACAACGACGACGCCCTCTCTTGGCAAATACGCGTTTCAATTAGAGAGCGGAATACAAAAGGAACAGGGCCACTCTGTACAAACATAAATCCTCCCCATCCTGTCCCAAACCGAGGGGCCAGCGGGTAAACAGCTGAGAACACATGAATGCCAAACGGGGGTCGGACATTCCACAGACACGTCGACCGGTCACTGGGCTTCCATGCAACAATGAGACCAGCTACAGTCAGCTCCCCGGCTCCCCATGCCTGGCACATGATTGTGTGCTGGCCCCAAACTAGGACAGTCCCAACTCAGAGATTCACACTGGTTTTAGTGTGTGAGACGTCCCAGATAACAGGCCTGTTTTGCTTGCATTGAAAGGGTTGTTCTTTGTATGGATTTTAATCTAAATGTCAGCCTGTTAGACAAGCCCAATAAAGCATGACTCACTGAAGTGCTTTTGTTATCAAATGGAGAGTGCAGCATCTGAAGTGAGCTGTGAATGCGGTGCTATACTGGTGGCCCTCACAATTTCGTTTTTATTTTAGACTCCGGAGGGCTATGCCTTCTAATCAAGTAAAGCAATTATCTAATCTAATAGCTTTAGTTGTTTACTCTTACAGATAATATATATTACAGGGGATAATTCCTACCTCATCATGGCTCTAACCCATTATACATGAATAATTTAAGGCACTAAAGACAAAGCAACACATGTCTGGTTATGCATCCTTCCCAGAATGCCCTTTAGTAGCCAGACAGAACATTGAGCCGTCCCATCAAAACCAAGGTCAGTGCAATGTCAACCTTACAGCTGCTGACCCACAGAGTTGTTCAACAAAGAGCACGGGGTTGGATGCGTTGCAGTAGAATGGGAGTCAAACGTAGGCTTAATGGATGGATTAGCAGCGTCAGCAGTGCGTTTGGGACCGGAGGCCTCCCATTCTGCGTGGCTCGCCGGAGAGAGATGTTGATGAGGCCCTGGGGCAGCGCCTCACGTTCCAGACACACAGCCCAGCCCCGGGGCCAGTTCAGCCCCATATATGAACACACGGGGGGCGACGTCCATAATGCCTGTTTTCTCCCATAGAAGCCCTCAATAAGAGACACTGATTATAAGCTTGACCCTAGTTCTTTGCATTCTTGGCACACGCAGCCGACCTGAAGAGACACTCAAGAGTGATGTCATTCCTCCAGGGGTCGGGTGAGGTCTCTACGAACGCAGTGGAAATCGACGACATGGCAGCAGTGTTGTCTGTGCTTTTAAGCAGATTACTGGCCTGATGGCCGGATCGCCTGAAACACGGATCAGGTACACTATCATATGCAGCACTCCCTCCCCCATCCATCCACCCCCGTGCTACTCCAGCCCAAGGGCTTGGTAATGCAATTCTCAGATAAACACTGCATTATTTGGGACAGTAAAAATAAATGAGAAATCAGAGATATTTCTCTTTATAATTAATAATAATAACACATTTCCTCTAGTATTACTAATATTGGTTGACCATCATTTTAACAGTAAGGGTTAATGAATAATAACGGCCATTGCCTGAAGCTGAACAGATTTTTCTAGAAAAGGGTATTATTCGACATGCATGTATACACGGTTACAAACTTCCTCTATATATATATATATATATCTCAGATTATAAATATTTGCATGATATATGCATTCTCTGTTTAAAGGAGTTTTGCCCCAAGCTCTCAGGTATTGCATTTAAAAATGCTTTTTCACCGCAGCTGTGCCATTGCCAAGCTGCAGTGACGCAGCACATTTTACAGCGAGAGACTCCTTAACCGCCCCCGTCAGGGCTCCAAAGTTTCCTCTGATCGCAAGTTTTCAACATACATCTTCAACGTGTAAACAGGGGCTTCCTCCAGAGATGTATGCAATATGCCACACACACGCACTTACACACACGCACTTACACACACACACACACACACACACACTTTCTAAGACCCTTGAGGACACCCCCAGTTACGGTATCTGCGCCTTCAGATGGTGCTCTCTGCCGTCTTGCGCGAAGAGATAGCAGATAGGTTTTGCATTTCTTGTTATTTTTTGCCGCGTCCAGCAAAGGCCGCTACAGTCTAGCTATCAGTGACACTAACCAGCATCACGATCCTGGACACTTGAGGGGCTCAGAATCTCTCCAGAGGCTATTTGCAAATATATTCCACTTGTATTTGCATGGTTGTTGTCAGATCGCCAACTGAACAACAAGATAAGCCGACTGGATACTGCAAAGAGTGCTTCACCAGATGCTCTGCGGCTAAGCTATAGGAAGCTGGATCGTGACGCGGCAGAAAGCAGTTCATACAGAAGGCACGCAGTGTTTTTGGATCAATCTGTACGTTGATCGTTTTTGGTAGAGTAGCTACTCCCTGCGTATTTCTGCATATTTGTGTACGTTCCTTTTCTCTTATCAAGAAAAAGGAGGTGTCAAAGGGAATCTTTCCATAACAATTGCACAGAGCCCCCAAAAACAACACAGGACAAGCCCAAACTCATGGAGATAGCCATCCGAGTAGAAAACACATGAGGGTGTAACCTATTTTACACAGCCCATGGGTGTAACTGTAAAATAAGATGACAGCTTCCCAACATTAGCCTCATTCAGAACAGATGACATAACGTCCTTCCCATCTCCGTTTCTATAGCAACCTATGATGTCATAACAGGGGGATACTGGAGAGGAATGCACAGGAAATGGGAGTTCGCCGGGGGAACTGAGCCTGCTCATATTTCGCGAAAGACGACAATAGCAGCGAGGAGGTGAACTCTGTCACCCATGCATCCCGGTGTCATGGCTCTAGGAAATGTGATTATATTGAAAGCCCATCAGCCACGAGTACACAAAACGAGTGCAGTGCAACAGTACAGATAAAGGCTTTACGGTTGGACTGCTGTATAAAAGGGCTGGACAATTATCACCGCTGCAGCAATTTCATTGATTTCAAAGTCAGCCATGCAGATGTAATATCAGAAAGTCCAAAAACACACCAAACGACAAAGTCACACGTATTTTTCAGAACATGCGCAGCTGAAAAATAAGCAAGACCAAAAATAGGCAGGACTGAGAAATGTATCCGGCGGAAACAAAAGTAGTAATTAAGTAATTAAGATATGCCAAATGGCAAAGCTTAGATTATAAACCGCTGTGATCAATCAAATACCTATGAGTCAATAGCCTGCCCATGTAGATACAAACTATTGGACTCAACAACCGGTAGTAAAACACTATTGTGCGCTCAATGAATCATTAATAAATCAGAGTTATTTCAGTGGGGAGAAACACGCCTCATCATCCTGCCTCTCTGTGAAAATAATTGCTCTGCGATGAAAAAGAGCCAACTGAAAAGAGCCAACATTATTAGGAACAATCGCAACAAACGGGCCGACAGATTCAAACATTCGCAAATGCACCCCGATATATAAATAGAATAACAACATCGTAACATACGCAGAGAGGATGTTCCTGTTGTTCTTTGGGGTATCCTCTGGTCTCCTGGCTATTGTCTTCGGGGACGGCCAGACATCACTAGTGTCTGCCTATGGGTAGCACCTACTACGCTGGTGGGCTCCGGAGCATCTAAGTTAAGTAGGACCTGGGACGCTAGACTCTCTGCAGCGCTGACAGACGCATAGCCCCCGCAGTGGCTCTCTACCAGAGAGAGAGAGAGAGAGAGAGAGAGAGAGAGAGAGAGAGAGAGAGAGAGAGAGAGAGAGAGAGAGAGAGAGAGAGAGAGAGAGAGAGAGAGAGAGAGAGAGAGAGAGAGAGAGAACAACGACGCCAAGTCTTAGCCCAGCCCATGCGTCGGCACTCTGGGCCTGATGCCTCCCCTACCCCTGGCGCTATAGCTTTCTATCAATATATTCATCTAAACAACATGACCAGGCTTCCCCCATTGATAGACGAGATCTGCTTTCTAGACAGATTGATCTGAGATTCACACACACAAAAACACACAGAAACACACACACACACACACACACACACTGACACAAAATCAAACAAAAGATGAGTCACGACGGTTACCTTGAGTTTGGGTTTAGTAAACGTGGCCATGGCAGGTATCTCTATTAGCAGGCTAAACGGCATGACATTGAATTTTAATAGAATACACAAATCCACATATCTGTGAATGTAATGATTTAGAACATTGAAGGGAAAACGACTCCTTTTGAGGCCAGACAAGAATAGAAGGAAGGCGACATGAATGTGACAGCCAAGCAATAAGCCAAGACCAAAGTAGTTGAAAACCGAGGGGAGAAGAAGGCCTATATTCTATGTGGGCCACGGTCACATCGCCCTTCCACTAAATAAGAACATGCTCCTTATAGTGCTGCGAGGAGGCCAACACAAACAGGTTATACCTGAGAGGACTACTTGCAAAGGGTGGCATTAGCATCCCGTCTGTTCCCAAAAGACAGGCTTTAGGGGGTAAATAATTACCAGGAAACACATTTGCAAGCAGCATGATTTCATTATTTGGCGGACCACAATGGAGGACTATTACAAATGGCTGCAGAGCTGACGATGCATAAAGAGACCCAGCCCAAGACAGGAAACCTTTTAGCTACAGTGCTGTCAAACTACTTTACTGGATAGAAGGTTGGCCTAGGATCTGATCAATGCTAACATATTCAAGCCATTAAAATACGGCCTGCCTTCTAAAAAGGGACTGAAACAGGGATCAGACCGTCAGAAGGACGGTGAAGGTGAAACTGAACCTTGAATACAGGTGACCTCGCCTACACTGAAGACTATGTTTACATCTGTATAATAACATCATAATAACTGTTAATAATGATGCACTTAGTGCTCATCTTCACTAGAAAACATTGTTGCCTTCACAATCTTAAGGGTTATGGACAATTCGACGCAATACATTTTCTATATATAGCTACAGCCAACGAATTTCAATGCCCATAGGTCATTTACTCAACAGTGTAGAATTAGATTGGCCATTGATTTACTTTGAGGTTATCCAATATGCCTTTGTGACATCATATGTGGGAGATTCCACCCAGAGCTGGACTTGACCTGCATCTGTTTTATATGAATGGAATTTAGATTACCAAGTTGGAACTCTGGTATAGGATAGCAGCATTCCATTAGCCCTTCACAAGTAGGAAGGAAGGAAGGCATCTGGAACGAAGCCATAGTGGTCCAGGCCATTGGCATGAGGAGCATTCACCCAACCCAAGCCGTAAGTGCGGGAGGAAGGGGAGGAAAACTCAAGCAAACTTGTGAGACACCACCTCTGACCTTTATGCCACAGTGCAAGAACCCCATAACTTCAATAGTCCCACATTCATTACATTTCCTAGATAAGATAAGAGCTGTTTTGTTGGAATTTTGTCTCCATGTGTTTGAGTCTGCTAGTGTATAACATAGAGTGAACCATTTCCCCTTGATTCAATTATGGCCTGGTTGGTGAGAACAACAATTTGGTTCTGCAAAGCTAGCAGTGTGTATAACTCAATACACGTACTACCCTGCATGCCAAACATTGCATTGATATGTGCTTTTCTTATCAGTGTTGTAACATTTGCTTGTCTCTTGGTCTATCTAAAAGTAGAGGGCATTCTGGAATTCCAACCATTTGGACACCACCCTTGAAATGGCTCAAGCCAGAACTGTTGCGTTGTGTATAGCAACAACGACATCCAGCTACATAGCAGATCACGCCATGAGAGCAACATTTAAACTTCAACTGGTTTCAAATGGTAAACCAATATTGCTATTGTGGATAGCCATGTCTTTTAACGTAGACAATATATGGTCGAATATCATCGGAAAAAAGTAGTTATCGTGTTACCTCGCCTATCAGTTCTTGAAGAGTTACAAGTTAACGATTATAAATTATGTTTCTTAAATGCCTTCCTTTAAACAAATATACATTGGGCCAATAATATACCACCAGTTAGTTATTATAAATAACGGTATAACTCTTTATTGACAGCTGGAACCATTAACTCAATGGCATTCCGCCTGCACTGGGCGGGTCCTGGTTAATAATGGCCCGCATACTTTAACCACGCAACGTGCAGTACCATTATTTATTTATGTGTGCATTCGTGATCAAATCGCAGAATGTTACCATTCGAAAATGGTATACGATATAAATGCAAATTTACCTAGAGTGATTCACGGTATTTACATGTGCATATAACGTTACATATAGGTGAGGCGGAAACAGCGAGGCCACCGTAAATTACATTAGCGAATGATTGCAGGGCTGAATGTCGGTGGGCTGATTCAAGAGTATCTTTAACCCCCACTTGCAGGCTTTGTCAAATAAACTATTGAAACGAAAGTAATGCCATATATGCTTGTATTAAAAACGACGTGCAAGGTATTTAATGTTCATATAAGACCTTGTAGTGTTATAGCAAGCTAATGTCACCCCATTTGCCAGGAAAACTGAATGAACGTAAAGCCAAATATGGAAGGCAACGCGCTTCCTTCTTAATGTACTCCCTGTAACGTATTGTTTTGATCGATGTATTGACTGTGAGAAAACAAGAGAAATGCAAAACTGGGGGCTAACGTTGGCTAACAGCTATCTCTTACGCTAGCTCTGAGTTGCAGGCGGAGGCGGATGCAACCTCCATTATAAACTGATCGATGCTCTGCCTTGGAACACGAATCTCCATTTGATTTGTGTACTAAAAGAGTGTAATACATGAGTAATTGACCTACCTCAGTCTTATTTGTTAATAGCTTGGAGTGTTCTCGAACTGGATCGGAAACAGATGGGTGCAACCTTCGCCTTCTTCTACCGAACGGATGGTATATTTTTTTTCTCCCCCCACCCCTTCGTGACGTCATTCACTGCGGCTTCAACCTCGAAAACCACACCGCAAATACAACCAGAAAATACAAAAAACAATATAGTATAATAATATAATAGTGTATATATATATATATATATATATATATATATACACACACAATCTCAAACTAAGTCAAATT